>NW_019524840.1:62451-117559 GCF_002814215.2 Seriola lalandi dorsalis | reverse complement strand
GAGGTGTTAGTTGGGAATTCCTCAGCTGTCAGAGACCAGGACTATGAGGTATTGTCACAAACCAAACCAGTTAAAATATTTCTCTTCCTAACTATCTTAACTAGTAATTAAACCATATCATGTACTAATCTCTCTCTTTAGGTTCTTCTGGTCATGTCTTCCTTCATGTCCCCGACGGAGAGCCGCAATGGCACCAACATGAACCGTGTGCGTTTCTTTGGGCCCAACCAGTTGCAGAAGAGCACAGCACAGGAGAAGTGGGACAGAGTGAAAATTGTGTGTAGCCAGCCATACAGCAAGGTAATGAGCCCAACTATTTAAAATAAAAATAAAAAATCACTTCAGGTTTTATAGAGTGCAAGCCAGTATATCTGTCTAAATGTTAATTAAAAATCAAATAATTAGCAAGTACATCTGCATTTTGAGGTGATATGTTAGATTTAATCGCAGAACTGTCAACATAGAACTGACTGACTTGAAGTATAAAGCACGTGATCGCCTTACACATGCAACATAAGGATCTACATCAATACAAGCAGCATGGTTCAGTAGTTGAGTTAAGGTAACTATAATTCAAGGTGATTTCTATTAAAAAAAAAAAAGGTGTAAACTAATTGCATATATCTGTTGCTGCAAGTGAAATGAAATGTGAGATGAACTTGTCTTTGCATTTGATAGAACATAGCATACGGACTGGCCTTTGTTAAGTTCCACTCACCACCTGACAAAGATGATCCTCCTTCAACAGCTTCTCCAGTAAGTAATGCAACGTCTTGTTCTTTTAATCTTTTTAATTAAGATCATTGGGATAATTTAGTGTTAATAATATACCTGAGTTTTGGCTATGATACCAAAGCCATGATTTATGATGCCTTTGGGAAATACAAACCAAACATCTGAGCCAAACATCTTAAAGGTTCAATATTGTCTAAATACAAGGACATCATAGGACACTGGCACATAGTAATAGTCTAAATTTAGAAACTGCCTGATTATAAAAACAGTAAGAATATGAGCAGACATTTATTGCCAACTATTAGTTTTTGAACGTTTTGACGTGGCGTTTTACCTTTCCTCCGAACTGCACTACATTTTAGCTTTACTGTCTTAAGACAGCAAGGACTTAAATAAGTCCCTCCATCTTCTCTTTTGGTCCTGAACTTTACCTTCTTCTCTCCTGTAAGAAACTGACAAAGCTGGGACAGTTCAAGATGAAGGATGAGTCTCCTTCATCTGGGCCCAGCCTTCAACCTGGCAGTCTCTTCTTCAGTCGAGACAGTGCAACAAAATCCAGTCCTTCACTCAAAGGTAAAGCCATTTATTTAAATTTAGCGTCCGCTGAAGTCCAATAAAATGATAAAAATAGAAAGCCATCAAAGCACCAATTAGGTTTTAGTTAAAGCCTTATGTGCACCAGGAGAGGTAGAGCAAAGACTAAAGAGCAAAGAGGTGATTTCAAAGACATTCTTTATTGTAATGCCACTTTGTGGGAATATGTCTCCTTTGTTCCTTCACCATCCCTTTGCCCTTCTCTACTTCAGTGTCTCCCCAGAGTGAGAAGTTGAGTTATGCTGCCGCTGCCCTGCAGGCTGGTGGCACCACCCACTCGCCAGGCCAAGCTTCCTCCTCCACCTCTGCCTCACCACAGGTATTAAACATCACCATCATTTTCTTCACTGAGGGACGACCAGCAAACAGCTGCTCCCTTAATGAGCAATGTGTCATTGTAGAACAAAGGTAAAGCTGAGAGAAGATGAAACTGGAAATACAGCTGGTTAAAGGATGGGATCTATAGTAATTGGGAGTTTTGAATACCACATCACGTCCGGGAAATTTTATTAACTACTACAACTTACTACAACTAAATGGTGTCTTAAAAATCAATAAGATGACCTAATTACTCAAGTGAATTTAAATCAGATTTAAAGTCGTTTTGTTTTCACTCCTCTCTCTCTTCACATTACCTTCACAGTTTCTGACTTCAGCTCTGTCTAAATAAATTTAGCTTTCAAACAATAGTCTCTCAAGTAGAGTAAAACCTCAGGCACAGGTAAACCAAAAATGATCTGATATGCTGTCTGAACAGCTTTTCTGGCTAAAACAGTCAAACATTTTAAAAATAAGTTATCTGTGTTGTAGCTTTTTCCACACGTCGAAAATATATTGGTTCATATATTCTCAAGCAGATTTCTTTGTCGTATGTTACTTCAACACAACCCAAAAATTCTAGGATGTTTATGAAAAATGAATTCAAACATTTCAATGTAAAATCAAATTGTATTGTATAACAGGTTCTTAAATTTTACAGCAGAGATCTCGCATGATGGGTCATATTTTTTATGCTGACACAAAGACCAGAGCAAGCAGCGTCCCAACACTTTATTTATTTCCTCATCTTCAAAATTCCTTTTGCCTTTTTGTGCGGTATTTTGGTGCCGAGTGCAGAGTGCATCGGTGGGTGGTTCATTCAAATGAAGCAATGCAAAGTTAGCTGTTGTTTTCTTTTTTGGGTGGAAAATGTCTCTTACACTGAGAATAGACATCTCAGACCCACATCTGTTTCTGCTGCACCGTTGATCTGCAGCCACTTTTTTACTCTTTCATCGCGAGAACAAACTAAATACACAGAGCATGTGCACAGATGTAAATAAACTTTTAACTGATCACTCCCCAGCCAGTTTAAATAGGAAAAAAAATGCGTTCATTGTAAATCAGTCTGCATTTATCTATAAATTATTGAATGATTCTGAGAGTAAAAAACTGAGGGGAAAAAATTAAAAGCTGCTTTTTCAGTTGATTAAATCTCTGCAGCCATCTGGAGGCAGCAGGGCACATGTTGATAAATCTGTAGCCTCTGATTTCAGAAGTGCTGCGTCAGAGTGCAACGTCACTAAACATAGCTGCCGACTGTGTTTACGTTTATTAAATAACATGCATATGACACCAGACCACAGCAAGGAAAGCCTGTACATTACCACACACGTCAGACAGGTCCACCGTGACTCGGTTTTCTCTTGTTTAAGTGAGAGATCGGATTACAGTGGCTCATCAATCCTGTGTGTCGTTTCCTTTCCGACTGTCTTTTCAGCAAAAGTTGCATTTCATGTTTTATTCTTGAAATGCATCATGGTGCAAAAGCTGGTTGTGCCACATTTTATGACGCGAGCATTTCTGACGTAAGATAGAGTATAAGTAAAACTGAAATAGCATCAAGTTAATGATGCTATTTTTAATTAATTTTTTTTATTTATTTATAGCATCATTGTACAGGTTCAATAAAAACCCACACCATCTGCCTCTGGCTGCAGATGTGAGGTGCTGAGGGTTCATGTGGGGCAGTTCTTCACTTTCCCGACAACAACATGATTTCCTAGAGAAGCCTTTTTCTGTTTGTTGAGCTGTTGTTGTCATACGTCACTGTGACCGACACAGCTGTTGGAGAGCAATGAAACCACTGATGTCACTCGCTAAGAGTCAACGCATTAATCACCACATCACTGTGATTTATATTCTATCTCAACCAGCCCTTTGTGCTGCTGCACCTACATGAACCAACCAGTCAGAGATGCCCACACAGTCTGTGCACCCACGACCTACTGCTTTGTGCTTGTCATTGCACTTGAGTGGCCCTGTGTTTAAGCTCATTATGTCCCTCTGTTTTCCAAAATCACTTTATTAATTGGTAAAATCAAATTTATTGAATGGAAATTGTCACGTTTGCAGCAGCTAAATTGTAGCTTTCATCAACTTTAAAGAACAGCTTGATAAAAATACATTTCCTGACACAAATAAAAATGCATTGCTGTAACTTTGAGCCCGCTCTGAGAAGGAAAGCAGCGGGGGCTGCTGACACAGGGGAATGACACCATCAATACCAGCCGCATGTCACTTTGACTTTTAAAAGAAAAAAGTGAATACAAAAGATCTATTTGGGTTAGCTGCACAAATACATGCCTATGCATAAGAAAGTAGTCCTAGTAGATATCCTAGTGATTGCAGTTCTGTTTCCAATTTTCTACTGTAATTGCTTTGCAACCCTTTTCTGAAAGCTATAAGAATATACAAATTTGCAGAATCATTTTTTTTGTATGCTGAGGGAAACATCTCCTCAGCATCTCCTTCAACGCATCTGTCGTAACATACGGGTGCACATTATTCTTGTCATTCTAGCGGTTTAAGCATGAAAAGGTTCCAGTTTAATTTCTAATTTCTTACATTAATTGCTTCCTCACAGCCACCAGCAAAAAGAAAATTTGAGTTCAGCAAAGAGCGGCAGTCTGTCCCTGGCCCCCCTCCTTCGAAGAAAATAAGCCCCACGGGCTCACCCGAGGGCAAAGCTGCGACCCCCAAACACAAGCCGAGCCCAGCCAGCACGCCCAG
The DNA here is from genome assembly GCF_002814215.2 of Seriola lalandi dorsalis. NCBI lineage: Eukaryota > Metazoa > Chordata > Actinopteri > Carangiformes > Carangidae > Seriola > Seriola lalandi. The sequence continues at coordinate 113,179 of NW_019524840.1, read as the reverse complement.
CCCCAGTGCTGCGAAAGGTAACTCTTAATTTCGTGTCTGAATCTCAGCATGCGGATTATTTCCTCACTGAAACCTTCCTTGACGGTCTGATTTGTCTCTCCAGCTTCCCTGGCACAGAAGTCTGCTGACAAGAAGAGGGAGAGTCAATCCAAATCCGAACCTAAACCCAAACAACAGAAGGCAAAATCCGAGGGAGCGCAGCAGGTCCCATTCAACCGGATCATGGAGGGGGTGGTGTTTGTCCTCAGTGGCTTCCAAAATCCATTCAGAGGGGAGCTGAGGGAAAAGGCTCTGGATATGGGAGCCAAGTACCGGCCTGACTGGACACCCGACTGCACACACCTTATGTAAGTAGCTGGCAGGAATGCAAAGGGGACATATGTGAAAACTCCGTGCTATAAGTTGTCCTTTATCATTCATAATTGTTTATGCATGCATTACTTGTATGGTACCCTTGAGGCAGTAGCTGCACATTTTGGGAAACACGTGTATTCACTTTCTTGCCAAGAGTTAGATAAGGAGATTGATCCCAGTGTCAAGTCTGCAAAGTAAATACGAAGCTACAACCGGCAGCAGCTTAGTTCAGCATGAAGACTGAACACAGGGGAAACAGTTAGCCTGGCTCTGTTTAAAGGTAACACAAACCCGCCTACCAGCTTCACTAAAACTCACTGACTAACAAGTTATATCTCATTTTTTTCACTCTCACTTCGTTCTAGGCTGAGATGTCTGGCTGCTCACTGTAGCCTCTAGTCTTATATTGAATTGACAGACGTGAGTGGTTTGAGTCTTCTCATATAACTCTCAGGAGGAAGGCAAATACACACATTTCCCAAAATGTAAAACTATTACCGTAATCCTGTATGATAGTGTTCTGTTGCTACATGGATTATAAAACAGTTAACATGGTTATAAAAACCTGTAGTAATAAAGTAGTCCACACACTATAGTCTGATGGTGCGTGTGCATAGATGGATGAAAAATTCATTGTAATTTTATTGGCATTGTTGTTTATCAGCATCCTTGTCTGTCCTCTGTGTGGGTTTTGAGACATCAGAGAAATCAGATTTTGTATTCCCATCACAGTTGTTGCTGTTAGGGAAGCTGTTCACTATAGTTTGCAGTAAACTGAGGACTCGGGGGACAAGGACAGCTCAGAAATATGGCTCCACAACGAGTAAATGAAGAGATAAATGGGAGCAAATGCGAAAGAGCTGCAAATAAGTCAAAAGATCAATACACGAAACTGCTGCATGTTGGGAGATAAGATTAAAGAAAGATGAGCAGAAAGAAAAGAGGATAAAAACAGATTTATTTGCAGGTTTCAGAGCATTTCATAAATAGTTTTAAACTGAAATGTTATGGTAAGATATCTGAGGTGTAATGATGTTTAAGTTGTGGAACTAATGTGATAAATATGATGATCGCAGTAAATAATTTTGATCTTGTTCCAGTGATGTCCTGTCATGAGAGATTTCTATCTTTAGTTCATGTTTATCATTGAAACAGATTACAGGATTGTGTCACAGCCGTGTTAGCACTCTCAGTAATTCAGTTTGATTGCATCTTGATCTCTGCTGTCTGAGCAGCCTATTGCCCTTGACAGCTTCTCTATAGTGATGTAACCGTGTGTGTGTGTGTGTGTGTGTGTGTGTGTGTGTGTGTGTGTGTGTGTGTGTGTGTGTGTGTTTGTGTACCTGATGTCTGTTTCGACCCATTAATCTCCAGCTGTGCCTTCGCTAACACCCCCAAGTACAGCCAGGTGAAATCAGCAGGGGGCATCATCGTACGGAAGGAATGGGTGATGGACTGCCACAAGCGGAAACAGAAGATCTCCTATAAACAGTAAGAGAAGATGAAATGCCAAACAAACTGGTGCAAAGAGACGACTTCATAGTAATAATAGTGAAGTTAAACTGCACTGATTTGGAAATTCACACCTGTAGAAAAGCTTGGCTTGACCACTGGAACAGCTGGATGGCATTCGCTGTCTTGTTAAAGGACACTTCCGCAGGGTGACAGCCTGGTTTTAGTGTGGAGCATGTGTCCGCTGTATGAATCCACATCTGATTAATACGTTCTCTTAAGCTACGTCTGTACCTCTATACCGCACAGTCTGCTCACAGCACTCACACTGATTGAAGCGTCCAAAAATACACCTCTCACAGCAGTGATGCCCACTTGCTACAGAGAACATTGTAACCTTGAACAGCTGATGCCTGCTGTGATCACAGATTCATCCCAGGCAGCTCCAGCAGCTCTCTAATTATATGCCTCATTACTGGGGGGAGGTTTTGCAACATCAAGGTTTTCTGTCATTGCTCCACATGAATCTGTGTCTACTGAATAATGTAGAGCTGAATACTCATCGCAGGCAATGGAAGGTCCAAATTAATTGGCATAATACTGTACTTGTGTTATACTGTACAACACTTTACTTAATCATTTAAGGAATTCCTTCATACTTGTTGCTTCCATAATGATTGTTTCTGGCTTGAAGATGAATCAATTTCCAACCAGGCTGCCACACTGCTTTATCCAAGGTTATCCAAGGTTACTGAACTCATCGGTGTCAGGCCTGTGATGCATTCAGATAATCCCAGTATGCAAAATGAAGAGTATAAGATGTCCTCTTTAAACTTAAACTGCTGGTTTCTGGAGAAAGTGCTGATATAGCAGTTTTACTATATACCATGGTGAAACATACTGATGAGCGGGATCCTGCTATATTGTCGTTAAGAAGACATTATTGTCATTATGCCGACTTTGTTTGTTTACACTGAACCAAACAAAGCCGCCATAACGCTGCCACAGTGTGTGAATTTAGAGCGTGCTCGTGTGACAGAATCAGAGCGTGATGTGTAACACAACAGCGTCTTTCCCGCCACAGACGTCGACCCATTCAGGGTTTGTACCTTTTATACAGAATGGCGCGGTGGAGTAAAGGCGCACCATTCCCGTCTTGAACAGGCTGTGTAAAAGGAGATAGTGTTAAAACACAGACAGAATGTATAGTATAGCGTGTTGCCATATTACCACATTGTTCCCGCCTTCATTAGCTAATTTAGCAGCTGTATTTTGTTTAGTAACATTAGGACAGTAACCAACGAGTATTGTTATGAATCACTCTGCTGAATATTTTCTTGATTAATCATCTGGTCTATAAAACATCAGAAAACACAATTTATTATAATGTAAAAAATAATGTAAGAAAAAAAAGCTTAATCCTCACATTTGAGAACCTGAAACCTTTGAATGTTTGACATTTGTGCTGGAAAACTGACTTGAAACAGTTAGTTGATTATCAAATCGGCTGCAGATAATGACTAATGACTGCAGCTCTAAGCCACAAGCAGCACCTTATGTCTTACCATGCTAACTTCACCTCTACCCTTGTATGAAAAAATACTCAAACAATACACGCAACGTGCTGCATTCACAGTAATTTCCACTCAGAAAAACTGGACAAGCTTTAAAGTTGTTGTTTTTTTTTCTCTTCTCACCACAATTATTTGGGGAGTAATGACATCAAGGAACTGCACACAGTTCTATCACAGGCCGCATCACTGATAGTTTTGAAAACTTATCTTGTAGTGAATGATTGTGTATCTGGATGATTGATGATGGTCGTCGGCCCTGGAGAACGGTGTAGATACCTTTAATTCAAGCTTCTCATCAGCAGCTTTCTATCTTCATGCAGGTGTCGGTGCATAGTTCAAATGGGCTTGTTTGCTCTCCTTTTCAATACTACACTTGTTCTCATGCTGAATGGACACATTTTGCTGGACGTTGGTGCTGGATAGTTTGATTGTTACTGTGATCTTCCAACTATCTTTTCTCTCTTTGTGCCTTGCACTAGAACTGATTTTGTTTCATTCGTTGAACGACACCATCTTGTTAAATAACCTGCTCATTTTCAGAATGAAGTGCATGTATCTGATGCTGGTATTATTAATATCTCAAATGGATTTTATCACTAAGCATTAAATATTTGAATGTAGAGGTGAAACTATTTGTTGATGGATCAATTAGGTGATAACAGAAATTTAATTTGTAACTATGTTGATAATTCATTAATCCTTTCAGTAATTTTTCAAGCAAAAATACCATAAAATTAGCTCGTTCTAGATTCTCAAGTGTGAGAATTTGCTGCTGACATCTTGAAATTTAGACCAGCAGTCTTTATTTCAAGATGTCACCATAGGTGTCGAGTAATTAAACAATTAACAGATAATGGAAATAATCATTAGGTTTCAGCTGTGGTGGAGTTACAAAGGCACAGGAGGAGGAGTCACAGACCTTCATTAGTCTGCCTGTCTGTGGTTATGATTAGTTATGTGGATGTGACTGTCATTTCAAAGATATCGTTATCATCCAGCTCCAGCAGGTTACATCTGTAGATAAGACAGGCTGCACGGAAATCAATTTTTGCTCATGTTAGTCTTCAAAACCAGAAATGAAAGCGATCAGAGTTATGTTTTGATGGGATTATTCTAGACAGTCAGACAGTATGCATATGAGCTATGCAGAGAGACTGAGGGAGTAATGTGGAAAGCCTTTTTACAAAGTACTGCTGAAGGGCGCTGGAGAAACGATGCTGTGGTTTTATGAAGTCTGCTCCATACTTCAAGATTCTCAAAAATGCATTGTAATGAGAAGTTCACTGCAGCCAATGTCATCATTCCCCCTCATGTTCGCCTTTCTCAGTCAGTTTCTGATTGTGCCGAAGATCCCTCACCCCCACCCTCCCCCCGCTGCATCCCGCTCTCTTGTTGTCAGAATAATCCATTCCCCTGCCCACCTCTGCTATTGTGCAGCGCGTGGAGTGTGCAGCTTTGATGATGTATCCTTTATTTAAAAGCTGCATCTGCTATGGGTAATTAAAGAGACCACTTACTTTGATGATGACAAGTACCCAAACAAATATGCACGCTCACACTCCCAAACTGTTGCCCAATCATGCACACAAACACTTTATCACTGAGCATCTGTAGGCAAATGCACAGCTTCACTGAGCTCCTGTTATGCATAAGGATTGTAGTGTATATATTAATGAGATGGTGACATCAGCTAAGCACCGCAGAAATGCTTTCTCCTCACACATTATCTGATCTGTGAGGATCCAGAGATGGACAGAAAGAGGGGAGAGTAGAAAACACTCAAGCGGCTCTACAACATCCCATCACAATAGAACTGAATAAGTAAACAAATATCTCATTAAAACCGAGGCTCTGTTGCAACATCCCATGAGGACTTGGCGTGTTGGAGCCAAAATATCGGCACAATCGTGCCACGATTAATCTACGACACACAAAACTTCAGCACATACAAAAACCCAACACATAAAAGTTGTAATGTGAAAATATTCCCTGCATCCTCAAGGGCTTTGTGCCAGAAGTGTGTCAAGTGCAGACATTATGTTATCGCCATTAACAAAATGAGCATTTATTAAAAACAAGCAATTTTCAAATTGTGGCCTTGGGCTCTGGGAGTGTGTGAGACTATTTTTGGTGTTTCTAGATTAAACAATTAAGCAGATCTGTCAACAATGAGAAATTAATTTTGCCTATTTAAGCAAAGTCATGATGATACTGATCTCGGACAAACTTTAGTCCTCAACAGGTGGATTTCTGCATAAATTTGCTAAAACGAAATATCAACAGAAAATGTTCAGTAACAATTATATGTGTTGCTCTCAGAACTCCAAAGATGTTCATTTAATAACTTAAAAATGACTTGAATCGTTACACAATTATTAGAATCATTTCAGCTTTTATTATAATCTGGTTTTACCCTGCTCAAATAAACCACCTGTGTCTCCAGTTCACGTGAAGTCGAACAGATCTCGCTCCTTGTTCTGCTTGTGAGGTAACGGCACTTTCATAAGCAACAGATACTGTATTACTCCTCTTGCCGACAGTGTCTGTTTTCATTTTTCAATTTCCTGGGCCTTGAGTTTTATGAAACCAGAAAGCGTAGGTCAATAAAATGTCTCCCTATAGTGTGCGTGGAAATGATTGGACCTTTACGCTGGTATTTGAACTCACGGCACGTCACACTCTCAGGCTGATAATGTCCAGGTGACTTTATAGTGGCTTGAGGAGATATATGGAGAGGGGGGGGAGAAATGTCACATCCTCATTTTATTCTGTGTCTGTGCGTGAGTACAGGAGGCAGGATTTTCTCATTGTACCTTGCCTGTTTTTCTTTATGACCCATCCATTTCCTGGATTGTTATCACCACTCTTTTGTATTCTCTGTGGAAGTGATTGTAACATTTGGGTTTTTATTTCTCCTCACACTCCTCTTCATCTTTGCAGAGAACATTACAGATGGAGTCATGATCTCTCTTGTGCCAGAACAGTTCCTAAATCTTCTATGGATCTTTTATCTTCGTGTGTTATCTGATTGTTTGTTGTACATTTAATTCATCTTTGTGGAAAGTTCAGCTTTGGGGACAATGATTAGTTTTTGATTTGGATCCAATGATTATGTTGTGAGATAGAGCATCTAACCAACTCTCATGAAAAAAAAGATTTTATCGGGTATCAGAGCGTCGCAGTCCTGTCAGCCATGTCAGCTCTCACTTTTACACATCAGTCTGACCGTGTGACATCCTCCACTGACGGCTTAAAGTCAGTAGATTAGACTTTTTTCCCCAGCATGCCATCTTCAGTGTATTTAATATACAGGCAGTGGTAATGTTTTAAACATCAGGACATCCTGGTGGAAAACTATTACCTTCACTTTGAACCTTGCTTTTGTTCCACTATCGCCTGACAAAAGGTCCACTGAGGTTTGAAACATTGTAAAGCTGATAGGGAGCAAGATATATTGTGCAGGCATCATTTTGCCTCTGGTCTTAAATCATGCTGACACATTTTGTTCACTCATTTTTTGTCTTCCTCCAGGTATTTGATGGATGGAGCGGAGTCAAGCTCAGAGAGCGAAATGGAAGTGGATGACCAGAGTGAAGAGGAAATGAACGCAAAAGTAAATTTGTTTTTTTATTAGAAAAATATAATAATAAATGAAAGATTCGTTTTCCATCTTGAAAGTGTCAGTCAGTTTTAACATTCTGTCCTTGCTGATCTTGCAGACTCCACAGAAGCAGGAGAGACAAATCGCTCCCAAAAAGACGCTAGAGAAGAGGAACGAAGATGAAGATGAATATGCTGGCTCCACTGATGTGGATGAACCAGGTTTGCATCAAACTACTTAAATGGAAATCCCACTGTGAAGTAAATGTGACTGAACTTTACCTGATGTTACAGTCAACATCAGCATTGCCACTTCAGTGACTCCCCACTTCTCTTACTTTCAGAAACTGTTGTTGTGATAAAAGACAGAAAGCACATTATTGTTCTGGAAAAAAGGAGCTACAAAGTGACAGCTTTGCAAGGTCTTAGATTTGAGTTTTTGAGTGACGTGTAGCCTACAGGCAGACAGACAGGGTGTAATGACATGAAAAGAAGTAGGTAGTCGGTCCACTGAAAACATGAAATAGAGGAAATGGAAGAATGACAGCCACGGTCAAAGAGGCATTTAGAGTTTGGATACAGTGTGGGTGGAAAGAAATAAACAAAGAAAGAAAATATTCTACAAAAATGAAGGTTAAAACAGACATTTTTCTTGCAAGTTGTGTGGGACAGCTCCTTTAAAACAGCCCATTTTTAAACTAACTTAAAAAACTTAACAGTAGCACCTTGGGTTGTTAACTGTAAATTCTCAAAAGTACAAGCTGATGTACAAATGATAGCCAGAGGCACGGTATGTATGAGTGGAATAAAGTCCAGGTCTGAAAAGACTGGGTAGAAGAGAGAGGAAACTAAAGTGTCTGAGTTACGCAGCACTCATGTATGTGTTGGAGGCTTCAACAGATGCTTCTCATTCACTCTAAATGGGGTGACGTGAAAAGTTTTCTCAAGTGGCAGCGCAGGTATCAGTGTATCAAATCAAGTTCATTCAGATGTTCCAGCGTAGACACTAGCATTTCAAATCACGTTGCAAAATATCCAGAGAGAGCCGTGTGGGTGAAGGAGAGGTTGATTAATGCGTTTGGGAATCAGCCTGTTCCCTAAGATCAGAGTTTATTTATACACTGGGACACAAACTGGAGAATTCAGTCGTAGAGACGTTGGGGACCATCAAGTGTTAATGCAACACGTACATGAGTGGTCCGTTAAATTCATGCAGAGTTTATACATACTACTTACATTTACACAGGATATTAGTACTCACCGCTCAACTATGAGTTTCTTTCATCTCTGAACAAAAACACTCTTCTCCTTCACTGATTGATTCTGATCAATGACTTGCTTTAATCATTGTTAAGCTGCCATTTAAGAAAATGAACAAGTCCCTCAAGAGAAGGAAGTGGATTTTACCCCCTTAGCTGCTGGAAGGCTTTTAATAGTTTTCAGAAATTTATAGTCAAACAAACAGAAGTCCTCCTGCTGGGAATCGATAACAACATGCGATACATATCTGAATCCGAACGCATTTAGTGGCTGACATTCATTTCCCCACAAAGGAAAGATTTTTAAAATCCCCTCACTTTACATCTAACGCCACCAACAGGTCACAATTTCACTTTGTCCAGTAACGAATTCCCATCAGCCTCAACTGCGCTTTGTTTAGTGGTAATTAGCAAACGTTAGCTTTATTTGGGGCTTTATTTGACACTTGACGGTCTAGAGAGAGACAGGAAACAAGGACAGAAAGAGAGGGGAATGATAAGACAACAAAGGTCCTCCTGCTGGGAATCGAACAATGGACGTTGTGATTATGTGTTCAACACTTCAATCACCGGATGCCCATAAAATTTTATGAATTCTTCTTTCTGCTTTTATTAATTCCTCTTTTGTTTGTGTCTGGGAATCAGAGTTTCACATTTTTTCTAGTTATTTGAAATAGATGAAACCAGTAAATTAAGAGAGACAGGAAAACACAATTTCCCGTACAGATCTGCATTGCAAAGACAGAAGAGCTGAATTGTATGTGGCTATGAACCATGGGAAGGGATTCATTCTAATAGCTCAAATAACTAAAGAGGGAGAGGGGGAAGCACTGTAGCTGCAGAGGACTGAATGAATTGAAAAGGGCAAGGGGACAATGTGAGAGGCCATGGGAATAGACAAAAGGGATCATCTTTATGAAGCACTTGGAAATGGATGAGTTGACAACGCCATCAATGTAAAGAACAAGAACAACATACATACTGATAGATGCTGTTTGAGGGAGACACCAGAACGGAGGAAAGACGTAATCACTGTGAAGGGACTTGTGCATGATTCTCATTTCTATGTTAATGCAAGGCCAGAAGTAAAGTGCTGAGATGCATCAGTGAGGACACAACAAACAGTGACCTACCAAACACGTATAGGCAGACAGCATTTTAATTAGAGCTTCCTCTCTTTTATCTGCCGGCAACAACACGATTGTATGGTAATAGGAAGAGTTTCCAACAAGGTTACGTTCTTTTAATTGTTGATGCATGTTTCATGGAAATTCTTCTCTGCCTTCTTTGCATAATGAAAATGAATAGCATCTTGTAGAAAATATGATAGCAAGATTAAACTCTTTTCCTCCATATGGGCAGAAATTTAAAGCAGATTCAATTCTTTGACATTTGATTATCATAGTAAATTAGTTTTTAAGATTAAGGCCAGAGTGCAGTGATGGTAATTTAAAGAACTGAGATACAGCAACAACCTTGTGTTCTCAGTCAGTTGATATATTCCTCACTAAAACGTTTCATGGTTATCAGCTTCTATTTAATTTTCAGCTCTGCCTTTTCTAGTATTACAATAAATCAGTTTTCTGTTAAAAAAAATTTTCCTCTATTGACATATTAACAAATCATTTCATAGGAGGTGATGATGAATCTGCCGTGGACACAGAGGACGAGCTCCAGAGGTAAGCACAACAAATAAAGTCAATGATGCTCTTTGCAATATTGATGTGGACAAGTTTGTTCTTCCGTGTCCTTCATGGCCGCTGCCTCCATCTCTGCTCTCTCGTTGCTATGGTAGTAAAATGACCATTGATTCATTTTGAAATCTTTAAGTTAAGTCGTTTAAGTGTTTTTTTGTCACCCGTAAGGGGATATCTTGAGAAAGCCTTCCAGGAAATGACTTAGGAAAACTATTACTGAATTAGAGAGACATTGTTTACTTCTGCGTTACATTCATACTGAAATACAGAACTAAGAGCAATAGTCATTGGAACAGCTACGTTTTCTACATTTACTTAAAGTGGCAATGTCAAAGATTTTCGTTTAAATAAGTGTTGTTTGAGTCCCGGTTACTCCATATCAAATGACAGTGTGTAATGTGAAAGGTGTTGTATGTTTTAACAAACCCACAGAGAATTTTCTCCCCACACTGCAGTACAACTCGGCTCTATGGAGCGTTTTAGTGTCTTTTAGCTCGTTGTTTTGGTTTTAAAACTTGCAGCTTTATTGTTTTGGCTCGATCTTGCTGCTTCTCAGCACACACACAAAAAAAAAGCCACCCTGAAAAAAGTCAACTGTAAACTTAGCAACGAGCTGATGAACATAGTGGAGCATTTAGCAGCTAAAGAGCCAATTATTTCCCTCAGGAGATGGTAGAGACCAAAATCAGAGCTAAAAGAGAGTGAGTACTGGACTTTGCTGGAGGTGTAAGTAAGAAAATGTTTGTATAGATGTTTGTTGCAGCAACTTAAGATGAGATGAAGATGATAATGTGCAGATGTTGTGATCATAGCTTGTTTTCACTGCCTCCAGAGTAGCCAAACAATCTATTGATACACTTTTTTTTTTTAAATCCTGCATTGTTTACATCCATGTTCACAGCTTTCAGCTTTCTTCTTCCCTGCCTTTGCTTGTGGGATTATTCCATTTCTTGGCGTGTTACTGCGACCTCTATAACAGTGGAATAATATGAAACCGATGGCAGGAATGCAGTTTACATCAGCCAGGACTTAGGATTCATTATTTCCATAAAAATGAGACCTGTTGAGTTCAGACAAGACAAGAAAAACGAAGACAAATGGGGAGCTTTCTTCTTTCGAGAGGCAGGTAACATGTAGCATACAAGATGTAACCTTTTTTTTTTTTTTTTTTGTCCTTGTGAAAGAGTGGAGAATGAGAACAGACAGAAGAAAGCAGCAGCAGAAGTGAAGATGGTGAAAGAGGAGGATCCGTACGGGGGGTCGACAGATGAAAACACAGACGCTGAGGCTGAAGAGGATCATCCCATCCCGGACCTACCAGGTATGTCTCTCTTTGTTCTTATCTCCATGTCCTGTCTGTCTCTCTTGTCTGTTCCTGTTCCTATCACAGGAAAAGATGTCCTTTCTTCCTCATGGGACATTACAAACACTGACAGAAAGTAATTGGATTCCTTTCTGCCTTTCAGGAACACCACTCACATTCTGTGTTGTCTGTGTTTTCTTCTTCCTTTATCAAAGAGGACCTGTAATTACTGCTCTTACATATTGTGTAGTCATCAGTTGAACTCTGCTCCTTTCTCTTCCCATTTTCTCATTTCTTCCAGACTTCCTGAGCGGAAAGCACTTTTTCCTCTACGGCAAATTTCCTAACAACGAGAGACGCCTAATGTTGCGATACATTATTGCCTTTAATGGGTGAGAAAGATTTCTAGAAGTAACTGGCTACAACTTAAATTGGTCGCAGGAATTCAATGCCTGTAATTAAATCACATTGTAAGACGCGCTGTTGTCTCTGCTCCAGAGTGATCGAGGACTACATGACAGAGAAAGTGCAGTTTGTGGTGACCAGTGAGGGGTGGCATGACTCTTTTGAAGACGTGAGTAGAGTCTTTTTCTTCTTTCTCTCTTCGTTGTTGCATCAGTGTTGCTTTGGCAATCACAGCTAAATAATAACATCTTACTTGGGCTTGAAAATTTTGAGTATTTTGTGCAAATGAGGGTTTGAACATGCGTGTGGCATGACTCACATGCTTCCACAGACAACATGATTCTGTTAAGGTAATTGCTTTAGGAACCTGAAGTGCTGCTCAGTTACATTAAGTGCACAAATGAAAATCTCTTCTCATAAAGCCAGCCGTTTTCTGTTAAACAGCACTTATTTTAATTTTTTGAAGGTATAATCAAATAAAAGCAAAAAGGTTGCCTGAGTGTTTTAGCATCCCCAGTGAAAACGCTGCAGGATTCGGACCAAGCAGCTTTTGAATCTGTTTGAAATTGTGGTCCAGAGTTGGTTTTCAGCCATTCGAGAGCCTTGTTAGCATCTGATTTATCAGTTTGGCTACACGCAGTCTTAGCTTTCAGTTTTTCAAAGGGTTTATACCTCTTCCTGTGAGTCTCTTTGTATTGCAATAAGAACACTTCATTACCTCTCTGTTTCTCTCACCTTTACTCTCCCCTCCATCGCAGGCACTGATGGAGAACGGCAATCTGAACTTTGTCAAACCCGCATGGATTTACGCAATCAATGAACGACAAAAGATGCTGCCCTATCAACCCTACTCTGTTGTCCCCTGAACAATACACACAAAAGTGTGTCCAGACACACCGAGACTTCATGTCCTGATGAAGCAGCCATGGGGAAAGCCATAAAAAAAAAAAAGTTTCTTTTTCAGATTCACCACTTTTCTTAGAAGAAGCAATAAACCAATTCTAGTTCATTAATGACTTTATACTTGCAATTCATGAAATATCTTCAGTCCTTGTCCAGTTTACATAAAAGGAAAGTTTCCACCACGGATGTTCTCACCTTTTGGTCAAGCTAGGAAAAATGTGAAAAATATTTAAATGGTGTCTGTTGAAATTAATGCTAGAATGAGGTTTAGATTTATTATAAGTATTTTATTTGAAGCTTGTTAGCCCTAGCTTGGCCACAAAGTAACATCATCAGTGTGCTTCTCAGTCTCTTGGGCTTTATGCACGAAGAACACTCTCCGATTCAGGACTTGTTTGAATTTCTTGGTTCCTGTGCTGCAGTTTGCTGCTGCTTACCTCAGCTACCTCAGGCTCTGTCTGGAAATGAGTTATCACCCTGTCCTGCAGCGCTGATAAGACGCTGACTTGTGTAAGCGGGTAGACTGTTATGAGACCAGCCCAAAGTCAGGTGAAAGTTGCCTGTTATTGAAGCCTTGCAGCCACCAAACGCAAAAATCAAGGCAACTGAAAACTGAAAATGAAATTTAAGACTGGTGTGACTGGTGTTTGTTATTTTCCTTTTTTTATTTTATTAAATGCCATAAGTGGTAAAGTGATGGGTTTCTGTGTGTTGTTTAAGTTTGATATATATCTGAATTTGTGATTTGGTTTTATTGACATTAAGTATTACAAGAGATGGACTCAACAGATGTGAGGATGTAAAACAGGCGTCGGTGTTCTGCGCCTGAGGTCACATGGAAATGTCGGGTCTACCATCTGCTTTGGTTTGTTCCGTTGTCCAGATTGACTTATTTGAGTCACTATCTTAAACTTCTTTTTCTTATAGTACTTAATTATTTTGTCTAAATAAAAAAAAAAAAAGATTTTTAATTAAACGTATTGCTCTCCTTTTATTCATCAAGCTGTCTTTGCACTCAGCTGCTCTCATCCCTTCCTATGCTTTCCTCTGTGTTTGCAGCTCGAGTGGCACTCTCTCCCTTTTCATTCCTTCTCTCATCTCTAGCCTTCTCTCCTCTCTCTAATTTACTTCTCCTCCTGTTTTGTGCCCTGGAGCACTGGGTCTTCTGCTCTTCAGTCAAGGGGATTAGAAAGCTGGAATGTGGATGAGAGACAGGGAAAGAGGGATGGTTGCAGGGGAGAGAGAGGCTTCAGGAAAGATGAAAAGGTTTGGATTCTCAGCAAGTATGTATTTTTAAAGTAGCCAAGGATGTGTCTGTTTTATTCTTCTTCTTCTTGTGTAAGGTAAATTCACAGACACATACCACCAAGCGTGAGGCATGTTCGCACCGCTTCCTGCAACTTTCTACCAAGCTTTGATTTGCTTTTCATAAAGGGAAAAACGCAAGGGCAAATCCATTTAGGTCTGGAAGTGGGAAAATTTACAGCAGCTAACGGCACCATCCTGATACAGTGTCACGTTTCGTTTAAATGCATATCTGTCCCCGGGACGCACAGAGGATAGATTGTCCCATTTGACAGGTTGGCTTCGTTCAAACAGCAGCGTTTCCACGCATAAATTTTATTTATTTTTTTGCTTTTAGCATTTTTACTTCTCCTCGTGAATCTCGGCAGTGACCTTGTCTTCTGATTTAGAAAGCCAAACATTGTGTGGCTCGGTAGTTTTAATGCTCATTATCACTGATGTTTTCCTTGTTCTTTCTTCCTTCATTATTGAAGTGGAGGCGGGTGAATACATGTGCAAAAATGTTTTCTATTTGTAATTCCTTTAGATCACTTTTGTAGAGATCTGTTTTCACTTTGACACTTCAGACTGTTTTTCTATTTGTCAGTGTAAAGAAATATAATAAAAACCCACATTAAATCTACTTCAATTCAACTTTGTACAATAAAACATGAACATTTCCAAGGAGGCTCAATAGTGTACATGGAGAAATTCACTCCAACATTTCCGTCAAACCAACCACCTCCTAACACTGGTGTGGGTGAGCTCTTCAATACGCTGAGACCAAATTTGTTTACGTGCTGGAACTATCCTTCTAACTTTCTGTGTGATATCTTTCACCCAAAAGTACGACGAAAAAATGATTTTCTCTTCATTGTGTCTCCCATCATTATCATGCAGGTACCGTATGATGTAAGAAAAACAAAAGAGTAAAAGGTTATTCACTCTGCATTTTAATTTCAGTGTATTATTGATGAAAAGACTGACCTTATATAAATCCTCGACTGCTAAGTCAGTTCAGCAAAAGATTCGATTGATTTTGCCCCTGAGAGCTGAGGTATTTTCCCCAGGGAGGCTCAGACGCTCTTGCAAATTGAAATGATGGTTCCTGCTGGTGTTTCAGGAGTGTGCCAAGTCAAACGGTGCGAATCAGCCCGGATAGATTTTAACCTGTAGTTTGCGATTAGTCGACTGGAGCGGAGAGTAGAGTGGTTAAAATCATGGGTATTTGAAAACAAACAAACAAACAAACAAAAAAACTTTTAACAAAATCATGTGATGCATATGAAATGTTTTTGGTGTTTATAAATAAAAATGTGAATTCCCATTTTGGAGTCAAAATTCATAGTACCAAAAATAAAAGTAGTCTTTATGCAGAATGGAGCATTTCAGAATAATATATATATATATGTATGATATTGTATTTGAATTATTGTGCTCTTGTCACAGGTTTTTCTGCCATGGACTAGTTTGCACCTGTTCAACTCCAATTGGCATGACGTCTCTGGAACCATTTCTATTTTTTATTTTTTTATTTTACCATTAGAGTTATTGTACTCTTCATCACTTAGATTTAGTACAAGTTTATTATGATCTTGGACTCATTTCTTAATATATGACACTTTTTGGCGACTTAACACAGTTTCTTTGACCTTCCTTGGCAAAGGTGTATTGCTGCCCTCTGCTACAGAGAAGAAGGGACAAAATCAAATCGATTCTCATCTTTTAGCGAGGAAGCAAATAAGCGCAGAATGTGGAACTATAGGTTAAAGGTATAGTGTAGTATACCTTTAGTAGACCTTAAAGTTATAATATGTGACTTTTCCACATTAGAATGTCTAATATTGACTATACCTATATTTTTTGAGTTATTTACTTCCAATATCATAAATGTATCCAGCACTTTTCAAACCTAGAGAAATAACAATGACATCATATCCCCTTTGCACATGCATCAGTCTTGTGGTTGTGTGCCAGAAGCTTAAAACTTACTTTTTTATCCAGTTTTAAGCCACATATTTAAGATACACTTTTTATACCTCAGTTGTTTTCATGTATTTCAACCGAATGAAAGATTTTAGTCATCGGATATCTGGATCTTAAGTTATAAAAGAAAAAAGCCTATTAAATGTTTGGCAGATCAGCTCCCAGCCCCTCCCTGATGTCCCGCGTCCTCCGTACAGCACCTGCAAAACACCTCAGCTCCTGGTAAAAACCTGAACGACTGCACTGGGAGAAGCTGATCGCAATGCCCATGAGGACAACAACTCCCATAATCCAACGCTCCCTCAGGATCTCACCAAATGAAGTCTTTTGTTATTGTTTTGAAAGAGAGAAGTTACATACTGTACTTCTGAGGAATTGTATAGAATAGTAGTTATACCTTTAGTACAGGCCTTCAGTGAGGTAAAGTATACCTTAAGGTAGGCTATAGTATTAGAGGTATTGTACACTCAGGTATACAGTATAGTGTACCATTAACCCCTAAGAGCGAAAGTGTTTTGGCCCCGCCCCCAATTTTCATCTCTCCCAATAACATTACAGTATTTCTGCCGCCAGTGCAAATTCTGCCTTGACTATTTTTTTCTTTTAAGTGTGAACAAACCAAACTCCTCCTCCTCCTCTCCTCTCCTCTACCTACTTCCATCCTCCTCCTCTCCTCTCCTCTCCTCTACCTACTTCCATCCCCCTCCTCTCCTCTCCTCTACCTACTTACATCCTCCTCCTCTCCTCTCCTCTACCTACTTCCATCCTCCTCCTCCTCTCCTCTCCTCTACCTACTTCCATCCTCCTCCTCTCCTCTCCTCTCCTCTACCTACTTACATCCTCCTCCTCTCCTCTCCTCTCCTCTCCTCTCCTCTCCTCTCCTCTACCTACTTCCATCCTCCTCCTCTGCAGCTCGTCAGACTCTCGCCGCGCTGACCCGGACTACACCGCCGACCAGTGCAGGAGGGGAACTATGTTACCGAGGAGCGGGGACTCGGTGAGGCTCCGTGTGTGTATGCGGACCATGCGCTGACTGGCTGACTGACTGGCTGACTGACTGGCTGACTGACTGGCTGGCTGACTGACTGGCTGACTGACTGGCTGGCTGACTGACTGGCTGGCTGACTGACTGGCTGACTGACTGGCTGGCTGGCTGACTGACTGAGGTCAAGGTGGGAGGTTCGGCTGTGAATGGTTAGATCGGATGCTGCAGCCTGACTGCCCGCTGTTGTTCCTGCAAGGAGAGCGGACCTGAGTCCGAGCAGCTCTGACGGAGGAGAGGGTAAGTGATTTAAAGTCGGTGTTTCAGCCTCTTCAAAGCGTTTAATGTCCATGTGGAAACCTCTGTCACTTCTGATAAGACTCAGCATAAACACTCTCAGTGGGGAACTTGTTGCAGTTACTTTCTAGCGCATATACAAGACATTTATTGTACTTTTTCTTGGTGTTATTGTGCTCGGACTGAAAACTGTCCGGCTTTGCATTTGAAAATGATTTATTAGGAAACATAATAATAGAGGTGTATATACAGGCTAGAATCATACTTTTGTTTTTTTTTAAGAAAGCATAATTAAAGATGATTAAAAATCTAAAATATACACAATATATTTTACAGTTTATAAAAGATGTCACTGACAAACATTCATCTATAGCAAAAAAACCCATTAAAATCACAGTAGTCCCGTCTTAATGAACCAATTTAGTGTAGGATAATAAATACATATTAAATAAAATCTTGAATTTAAAAAAAATCTATATATATTTCATAATAACACTGTTAAAATAACCATTAAAAAGATAGTATAGATGGACCATAAATATATAAATAAATATATAAATAATAATAATATAAATGTACAAATAAATATATAATAATTGTCATGATATAGATTGAGATCCAGTAGTGTACAGTGGGAGTAGTGCACATTATTCTGCTGCTAAAATATGTGCAGAGGATGTGTACAGGACTCTAAATATTATAATAATATTCATTATGTTTGATATTTCCTCCCTTTCTTCCTGAAGTTTGAATTTCATCACTCACCCTTGCCTGGTTATTATTCCCCCAGAGATGCTTCAAATTTTAGAGGTTGTACTACACCCTTAAACATCCATGTTACTCTTCCTATATTATATCTGTATTTTCAGATAGTGCACATCACATCGTTGTCCTCAGAAGCTCCAGTGTAATGATGCCTTGATGAAATAAAATCACCCTGTCTCAGTTGGGATTGCAGAAACACATAATTATAATATCGCATATGAAGTTCCTCTGATGCACCAAAGTGTCATTATGTTTGGTCTGGAGGCATTTTCTCAAAATGATCCAGCTCAGGCGAGGCCCCCCCCCCCCCCCCCCCCCCCCAAACCTACTGCAGTGTAAGGTGAATAAAGTCCAGATAAACAGCGAAACATGTGGGTAATTGTGTAAATAGCAGCCCACCCTGATTATACCGACATGTCTACCATCTGTGTTATGTGACCAATTGTTACTCTTGTGTGAGATTCTCTAACAGCAAAGAGGGAGAATTAAATCGGCTTTGCTGTTATCTTCCTGTTATCACACACCACACTGAAGCACTTTATCCTCAACAGTCGGTGTGTGATCATGTGTTTGCTCTAATTTACTTTAATTTCAAGTCTGCACACATCACTTGGAACTGACTTCCAAAAGCTGCAGTCTCTCTTTCTAAATAAAAGATGGAGACGATGCAAAATTGCTTCTTGAATAAAAGATGCTTCGTGGTTGGTTCAGAGCACCGCCTCTGGGTTGAGGTCTCCTCATGTGATTCATTGTCGAGGTGATTCCCCTTTTTGTTCAATAGATCAATAAGGAAACTCGAACCGACAAGAAAAAAAAAAAAAAAAATCTGGTGCTTTTCCGAGTTGTTATAAACAAATAAGAAGAGAAAGTATTTACCATGTGTCACAGCGTGGATCCTCGCTCCCTCTAATCTCACCTCTAATTATATGAAGGTGTGACTTTTTCTTTCTGTCTTTTCCCTCTCGCTCACAAACACTTGAAGTCATATACTGTGGGTGTAGTATGACATGTCACAAATTACAGCACAAGTCATTTGATCATAATTGGTGCCATAGCTCTGCACAGACAGCTGATTGAGTGTATATTACCATATGAGGGAGGAATGAGCAGTTTTAGAGCAGCAAAGGGGGAAAAAACACATAATTAAGCAGCTGTGCTTCTGAATTGCTCTTGATCCAAATCCTTATCGGGTTTTCCTCTTGGAAGAGAAAATAAACATCTGTCTTTAATTGTTTGATTGACTGCTCTCCAAAGCAGTGCGTTGTCGTCTTTTGGAAGAAAAAAAAAAGAATAGAAGATGTGTTGTATAAATGAATTCAACGTCCTGCATATTTGTTTTTTCTGCAGAAGTCGCTGGCTGCTCGTTAAAAACCAGCAAAAAAAAAGGAACATGAGGACTTCTGGGAGGGATTGAGAGTAGAAATGGGGTTGAGGAGTATGAAATAGTGAATGTTTTCTGTCCTGATCCCAACAGAGAGGTGATTATACTGCAGCTGAACATCCACATCACTCCCAGTGGCTGCGACTCATTCCTGCCGGAAATGAAAGATTTATTGCAGGTCAGCTCATAGTCTTAGCAAAGCTAGGGAGAAAAAATTTGAAGGAGTCTTCTGTTTTTTGTTTTTTTCTTTCTCCAGTGGTGTTGGGCAGACAAGGCCAAGCATGTAATAGACCTGTCAAGTGTCTCCAGAGAGGAGGAGAAACAGGAGATTAGACCGGAGGAGGGGGAGATAAGAGACATGGATGGAGTGATGGAGGCAGATAGGAGATCAAGGCCAGAAAGGGCATCAAGATTGGAGGAGTGAGAGGTCAGTTCATAAGAAGAATAAGATAGGAAAGTGTAATGTAACGACACGGAGAAGACGGTTCAAATAAGGTGTTACTTTTTCTAAAAACAAAAACACAAAAACATGATATTAACGTTAATACCAGCAACACAGATTTGGTGTATTTTTGCCGTCAGTGCTGTTTTTCAGATCGTGCTCTCCTTATTCACTTTGTCCACAATTTGGCAAAATGGTTTTCCATCAAAGATCGTCCTTGTTTCATTATGCATTTTAGCTCATGCATTTTTAAAAGTGTGGGCCAGAAAAAACAAATGATCACAGCCTGAGGCAGTAGTTGGTGGAGATAAGGTAAAGTCAGTTCTATCTTTGAAGTTAAAAGTCACAATGTGAAGAGCAGAATAACATATTGAAGGATAAGTAGCTGACTCATGTTCAACAACAATAAGTGCGATAGTAACACCAAATATTGAGAGATAAGTCTTCCACTTTTAGAGATTGTTTTAACTAAAAGCAAAGAGAAGAACAATCGTGTCACTAAATATCTGTTTGTATCCGTACAACATCTCTGCTGGTCTATAAAGTACAACCTTGCTTTCGCATGCGACCTTGCTTTCCAACTACCTATTATATCTCCCTCTGTGAATTCCTGAGTTGATGTTATGGCTCGCTGTAGCTCACACTCATATTAGACTTTGTTCTTCCAATGATGAAAGTGAGTGTGTGCAAAGTAAATTAAAGTCCTAATGAGCTACAGCACCACAGGAGTTGCATCAGAATAGCTGCTTCAAACACACACTGCAACATTTTGCAGCGTGGAAAACATCTGGGCCGTGTGTGTGTGTCCAGCGTTTTTCTCCTGATAAATGAGCTCAAACTCCAAAATGCTGATTTAATATTGTGGACATGCTCCGTGCGCCACAAATTGGACGTCTCATTTTCAGCGGTCCCTGAACTGTCATGTTACAATTCAGTTTAAAAAAAGAAAAGAAAAAGAAAACGTTGGTTACAGGGCTGGGGAAACTTCTACTCAGATTAAGTTTAGTCAAGTAAAACAATCTTTAATTAGCTTAACGCTACATCAGCTACATAAAACTAATTGGACAAGTTTCCAGCCAAACTGCAATTTTTCCGACTTTCCTCACCGAGGAAGTTTTATCTGTTTGAACATTTGCATTTTCACACATCAGGCTCCTTTCACAAACGTTTTGGGAGACTCAGCTCTTCTCGGGAGCATGGCTCATCCACATTATCGTGACATTTACACTGAGTGAAAGCACGAAAGACAATCAGGAAAAAAAAAAGAGCACTTGGAGAAATCACATTACACATTTGATCCCAAGAAAACATTCATAGAGGTTGTCATAGTTGCACTGAGGCAGAAAACAACAACTCCTTAAGCCCGACTCTTGAACCAAGCATCTTCTGACAATTACGTGACCTTGTAAAATCTGACCTTCAGAACTTCATCCTAAGAAATAAAGTGGCATTTGTAGCTCTGACCCCAGGGAACCGAGTGTGTGCGTTGTTTAAGACGTGTACACCCTATTATGCAGCTTTCCTCCGGTGGCCATGTGTGAAATTAAATTGACTTCTCAGCGCAGGGATCATTGCACCCTGTTTTGAAAGGAAACTAATGAACTCATGTTAATGAGGCCTTCCCCTTACGATCAATAGAAACTGCTCATGGTGTCGCTCTAGTTGTGGAGCAGGACATACAGAGAGTGTCAGTCAAAGCAGCGGTTATTATTTGAACCCATTAAAGCTCTCATTTTCCATGCTGCGCACATATCACGCTCAGTAAAGATTATTTCTTTGGGTGGTATTGATGAGCCGTAAATTCTCTTTGTGAAAAACTTCAAATCATCTCTTGTGAAGTTCCACACTGTAGCTGCTGTTTGTCTTATTTTTTGGAGGTGGAGGCTCGGTTGAGAAACTGCTGATGGTATCAGGTGTTGTGACTCTGAGTCAGAATTAAAATTTAAGAAGCGTTGGAAGCAGTTTTCTTGCTTCATGCTTCACATTAATAATTCGTCTAAAGCATTTTCTGTTCAGCCAAGTCTGCGGTGAAGTTTGATTCAGTTTGGGCAAGTAAAACTATTTAACTACCTAAATACGTCAAGACTTGTACATATTTACGTCAAGAAATGTAAGAGAGAGTTAATGCACATGTGCATTACATGAGGAGTCGTAGAGACAAACTACAGGTGGACCCACCTTTCCAGTGGAGTGCCATTGAACCATTGCAGAAGTTATTTGTTTATTCTGAAAATATATGATTTTCACAGACCGTTAAATGATGGTAAATGGACTGCACTCACATAGTGCTTGTCTAGTGATATCGACCACTCAAATACACCCATTCACATGTACAGTACATTCACACAGTGATTGAACTGCCACCAGGGCCACTTTGGCATTCAGTATCTTGCTCAAGGACACTTCAGCATACGGGCTGGAGGAGCCTTGGATTGAATTGATTAGTGGACAGCACATATGTAAGGTCCTTTAGTGTTTGGACTTTCATAGTTTTCTGTTTAGCTGCAGCTGTAAAGACACAACTTCAGCTGCCAAACATCCTCACCACAAGGTCCACCTTGTTGATTTGGCTCGTAAAGACAGATTTTATGGTGTGATCACATTAGTAGTAATACATCTGCTGATCTCGCTGTTAGGTTTATCTTAAAAACAGTTTCATTGTAACACAAGTTTTAGTTCAGTTTAGAAAGAGAAGCTGAAAACTGCCCTGAGCAAAGCAGGTCCCAGTGCAGTGTGAGGTCTCCATCCTCTCCTCGGCTGATCACTGTGACTGCAGCAGCTTTATTGAAGCACAGCGCTGCAGACCGTTGGCTAACAGCTTTTTTCCTGCTTTGCTTCTCTGTCTTTGGGGCATCCCGCTCTTTGACATCTTTGAACTCAGTTATGAAGGAGACCGAAGTGAGATTAGAGATTGGTTCGACTCCACAAACATGGCTGGAAGAGAGATTTGTTCCTTTCTGGTTTGTATCAGAAATGATCCCTCACTGTTCTCTCACTTACAACCATCAGTTCAGTGAAGTCGTCGCTTTGTGCTGTTGAACATTTTTCTGGGAATCAATAGAAAGTATTTACGCCTAATAAAGAAAGAAAAATAAACCTGTTTAATTTTAGATTTTATCAAGTCTGTTAATATTAATGTAAGTTGCTTTGGATAAAATCATCTGCCAAATGAGTAAATGTAATGTAATTTAATTTACTGTATTAATTTATCCTTTATTATTTTTATAAAATCTCAAAAAATACAAAAAAAAAGCCCATCCCAAATATCTTGTTTTCAGTGCAAACCCCAAACATACATGTTCATTTTTGCTCTCTTCTCATGACTATTACAAAAACAGATCCGGCGATGTGTCCTCTTTATGCATATCCAGATTAAAGTTTTCTCATCACTTTCTATTATTAGAATATTGAATTCACAAGATTATGCAGCCTTGGTTGAGCTTTGGCCACTTTAGGAGCTATTTGTAAGTTTTGCTATTGCTACATAGCCAGCGTCAGCATTAACAGCTGTTTATTTACCAGTCTAGAAGAAGTACTGCGAGTTCAGCATCAAACTAATGCCAATGTTAACTCTCGTCTCTATCACGTCTTTTCTTCTACTGAAGTTAGCGTGCTAACCAGCTAACAATGACTCACTGTAGCCTCCAATCTGCTCTTGAGACGTAGCACTTCTCAGAGGGCCAATTATAACCTCTTGTCTTGTGAACGCAACGAGAGCCGAAGATCTTGTCAAGCCAGAATCACCGCCACCCGCCTCCGGCAAGAAAGCACAGCAGAGAAAACTTACCAATAGCTCCTTTAAGGGCTTTCAAGTTTTTTTTTTGGTGTGACTTGAGTTTTTAAGCAGCTCTTATTAACCATTAGCCACCCAACCATTTACTGACGTGCACTTCAGTAAACAAACACTTGCCTTCATGGGGGCTTGAAATGAGCTTCTCCAGTTGAACGCTGGCCCTTCACTCCTGCACACATGCCCCCTGTAGTGATTAGACTGACCTCTACCACAATAATGTTATCTGTATACTCCTCCCCACCAAGCCCTCCACTGAGTCGAGTCGGTATCTAACCGTGTGGACTCAATATATGTGCCACAAAGCATGATGTCTTCTTCAGGTGCCGTGGCCAGTGGTGCCAGGCCAACAGGTGTGGATAGGTTATTGATTTGTTAGGCCCATCTCATCTTGGACATGTGTTGATTAGCGATGAAGATCACATGTCAGACAGCTGATATGTACTGTAAGTGTGTGAGACACATGATGGTGTGTGTAGGTGGTGTTAAAGTGGTAAATCTAACCGAGCTCATTCATGAGCTTGGGACTGGTTTGTTTCAACTTCCTGTCGCTGATACATATTTTATGCAGTATTTTCTGCATTTATACAAAGTGGTTATTAGAGTGTGTCTTCAGCAGCCAGTGACTAATGGTTAGTTTGAAGCAGAAGTTAAAATGATGTATTCTTGAATTAAGCCTTTTCATCCTGTTTCCTTTTCTTCTTCATGGTCTCCTACCGTTGTTATGGAAATGCTGCATGGCAAAGCCAGCCCGCAAATTTTTCTTTACTGTCAGTGTTTGTGATCTCAGGCTCAGTAAGTACGGTTAGTTCTTCAAGTCTTCAATCTTTGGTTTGAGCTTTTGATTTTTAAACTACAAAAGCATGTCGACAGTCCTGGGGAATTCTTAAACAACTCCATCTCTCCACGGTCTGTCTGTATGTTCAGACAGTCGGTATTTCCCCAAAATGTAAATTATTCTGTCTCAGTTGTGGAGAACCCTGTCAAGTTTGTGCACAGCTGCTTGAGCGACAGTTTGCACATGTTAGAGCAGTCGGCTTCAGCTTTTCCATTAGTCAGGAGAACGGCACTGTCCTTAACTCACTCTACAAATTATATTTAACTAGTTATCAAACTCTGCACTTGTTAATCTGCACAGTGAAGGTCAAACATCTAAGTGAAATAACAATGAGCAAAACACGTTTTCGAGTGGAGAGGGAGAATGTTAATGCTAATGCCATCATCACTTGTCACCAAAACCATCAGGAAAAAGTCAGATAACATAAAATCTTGATATTAGAAGAACTTAATGTGCATCAGATATTAACTCAAACTTAACTTTTACCATTTAAACTGATATTATTTGGACAGAAGCAGCGACACTGACAGTAGTTTACCCCTCTATGACATTGAGTTGCTTCCTTTCACTCGATCCCTTAGAGCACCTGAGGCCAGAGAGAACCTGTAGAGCGCAAAGATATCTTTTTTATCTCTATTTCAGTCAGTGGTTTAGAAAGAAATCACGTGAAATGGTGGTGTGTACCGCGTATCTGTGAGTTGCTGTATTGTTTGTACTGTATACATGTCGCTTGTGTGGCGTCCTGCAAAGTTCACTGAGGTGAGACCAAAGACAGATTTCCAGCCCTGCAGCCACAGTAACCTTTTTTCCTCTTATTTCCCCCTGTTGTCAGACTCGGGAGCTAATCTGTGTTGGATCTATAGTGAAACACTGAATTGAGTGCACAGTGAGCAATGAAGGGTCCCGGGGTCATTATTTTTCTCTTCCTCTCTTTGTGTCATCCATTTTCAGCTTGACCATGTCCACTTGAGCGAGATCATGACTTTACTGAATGAGTCAGATCAGCTATCCCCTCCCTCCTTCCCCCTCTCCTCCATAGAGCACAATTTCTCTGTCTTTGCCACCCATGACCCCTCATACTCCCCCGTGACCTTCCCCACCTCCTCCTCGCTCACCTCCTCCAACTGCACCAGCTCTCCGTCGGCCTCCTCTCCTCCGTACAACTTCTACGCCGTGCTGCTGGTGCTCCTGATCTTCTGCGTGGTGTTCGGTAACGTGCTGGTGTGCGTGGCGGTTTCTCGGGAGCGCGCTCTGCAGACCACCACCAACTACCTCATCGTCTCCCTGGCCGTGTCCGACCTGCTGCTGGCCACGCTGGTCATGCCCTGGGGCGTCTATCTGGAGGTGCGTGTATGTTGGCAGTTTTGTTTTTATTTTTCGTTAATTGTATTTCTGCAGCGTCGGTGCTCTGACCCTCTGAGATAAACGTGGATAAATGTTTCTCTTTGAGATTATGTCATTTTCCATGTCAGCAAAATAGTTTCAGATCGGTTTCAGATTTGTATTAGTCATGGCTATTAAATGTAATTGATCATTTAATGAAATGGTTATGCAGTTATTTTCATTATCACTTAATCTGCTAATTATTCTCCTGGTTGACCATTTTAGGGCTGAAGCAACTAATCAATTAATAAATCAGTCAAATTACAGACAATTCACCAGCAACTTTTTTGATAATTGATTCATTGTTTTAGTTATTTTGGGAAAAAAAGAAGCCAAAATATTCTGGTTCCAGCTTCTCCGATGTGAGGATTTGCTGCTTTCCTTATATGAATATCTTTGGATGTTTGAATGCGTCTTCTTGGGCTGCGGGAAATAACAATATTATCGACCAATAAATGGAGAATCAAGATAATAATCGTCTTTAAAATGTCAGAAAATAGTGGTAAATGCCCATTTGTCTCGTCAACAGGACAAAACCCAGGGATGTTCAATTTAGAAAGGCACCAAATTCACAGCGTGACAATAAAAAACAATTAATGTTTAATTAAATGAATGCAGTTGTGTTGCGTCGTGCATCACTCTGATGCTGCTGCAGCTTTCTGCATGATAGTTTCTGCTGTGGCTGCTCTCGTGCTGTGGGAAATTAAAAGTTATCTTATCTTTGGGTTTGGTCCAACAAACAGCCCAAAAAACAAAAACATAATTGGTTTCACATAAGACAGAAGAGATCAGCATATTCCCCCTTTTTAGAAGATGGAATCAGGAAATGTTTGACATTGTTGCACGAGAAATGATTCAAATAATGAATCAATTTTCAATAAAAGAAGCAGATTACTTTCCTATTGATTAATTAATTTATTCATCCGTATTAATTAGCTGTAATCAGTGCTAAAAATTGTTTTAACCGCAGTCTCAAGTATTTGTGTCAATAGTTTTTGAAAGGAGTTCAACGCAGGTCCAAGAAACTCACCCAATAAAATAAATTAACTAATAACAGCTGACTGATAATTATGAGTCGTGTCTCACTGATTATGAAAGAATAATGTTAGAGGCTAAAATACTAATTACTACATCCAATACTTTCAAATCTAACAACAAACCCACATTTTTCATCATGATATTGGACAATGAAACTGTTCGTGGCTAACGTGGCTGACTTCAGAAGCGAATCACAATCGCCCACAGAAAAGAAGAACTGGGACTAAATATTAACGATACTCTTTTAAGAGGAATAAGTTTGTACTGAAGAGTGATCCGGTCTGGTTAATATTAATGCTGCTCCGCTAGTCTGACAACATATTGTTTTTGGCCCAAATGTATGAAAAGAGTGACAGAATAAAAGTCACTGAAAAGCAAACAGGTTGAAAAATGAAGGCGAAGGAAAAAATGTGTCACTCTGTCTTCTTAAAGGTGGTGGGGGAGTGGCGCTTCAGTCTCATCCACTGTGACATCCTGCTCACCCTGGACGTCATGATGTGCACTGCCAGTATCCTCAACCTGTGTGCCATCAGCATCGACAGGTGGATTCTCCCTCTAGCTCTTGGTTTTCCTCTCTGTGCGGGATGTGTTCCTCTTTTCTGATGATGTGTGTCGTCTCATTGTCTTGGGCTTTTAACCAACACTCATCATTTTTTCTGTCTTTTCTCACTATTGATCCTTTTCCCCCAAAATTCCCTCTCAGCAAGAGAAAAGGTTCATTAATGATAAATATGTTTAAGTGATCAGGACCAGGACAAAGACGGTAAATCAATGAGTCATTTCTTTACTTTGCACCCGAAACCTCGATCTTCACTGGTTGAGTAGGAAACACATGTGCCTCCATTTATGCGTACACACTATAAAGATGCATCGTAGCTTTCACAGAGCCGCAGTGCAGAAGTCAGCAGGTAAAGACAGGTTTCCGCTGCGTCTTTTTTACAATGTCCTCTGCAGTGTTTAGGGTTCATTTTCTTCTTCGTGGGTCGAGGAGAATGTGTTCGGTGATGCGGTCTTCCACCTGATGCCCTCCTCATGGGTCGAAGGGGAGGTGACCAGACGCCCAGCGGGCAGGCCGTCTGCAGCTGCGTCCTAATTCCTCTCATAAAGTGACATATCGAGGCTGCACCAGTTTAGACTTGTGTAATTTGATGCGATAGCTAAAGATAGAGTCTCAATTGCTTTGTCGAAGCTGTAGACGACACGCTGCAGTCAGAAAGCTGCCTGGGCCTCAAGCCCCAGCAGTTAAATAGGAAACACTGACTGCAAATGACAGCAAGGTTAATGTGCTGGCAACTTTAATTTTAGACTGCTTACATCCACGTCAGATTAACAGTGTAGGAGTCGTAGCCCTCCTTATTAGCATTAGCATAGCCCCAAATAAAATAATCATATTTAGTGTAATTACTGTTTAATCATTACCGCTGATGTTTTAAGGATGGTAATGCTGGTGTGTCAGTCTTCTCCTGATCTTTCAACCAGCGCCAACATCAGCCCAAGATCTCTGTTTGTGCAGTGCACCTGCAAAACTAATGACATTCCCATCAGCCTCACGTGTATGTAAATTCAGTTCAAATGCAATATTGTCCTTTAGTCGTCTCAAAGTGGCTGTGTACAGCTAGAGAAAAATACCTCACAAAATACAACGTTATCCCTTTAAACAAAAACAACTTCTGCAAGTAAATTCATTGTCCTGCACAATACTTGCATCATTTCTCCCTCACGACACTGACACATGTTCCTGAGGGGCGTTTTTTGAAAGAATTTTTTAGAAACACTAAAGTGCTGCAGCCACAGTGTCTGACACCTGAAACAACAAAGACTTCCTGGAAACTGAATCTCTCGAAACCCCAAGTTTCATCTGTAGTGTCGTGGGTAACTGGGTGCTTCTGTCCGTGACCCTCTGCCCGCAGTCAGGATTACAGCGGCTCACTGAAGAAGACTGCTCACACCTGCACTTACAGACTCTAATTGGTTTTGACATGCTGCCAGTTTTTGTGTCCTTGTGGCTGTGAAACGAGCAGTGACAGCTTTAGTCTGTCTGTTTGTCTGGGCTCTCAATCAAGCGTTGCAGAGTTTATTTTTAAATATGCGTGAATGTCACAATGAAGTCTGAGGATGCATTAGTGTGTGTCCGAATACAGGCACGGTGTGTGTGTGTGTGTGTGAGAGGCGTTTGTGCGTTTCACGTATGTGCTCGTGCTGCAGATACACAGCGGTGGCCATGCCGATGCTCTACAACACCAGATACAGCTCCAGGAGGAGGGTGGCGGTGATGATTGCTGTGGTGTGGTTCCTCTCTTTTGCCATCTCCTGCCCTTTACTGTTTGGACTCAACAACACTGGTAAGAGCTACATGCGATCCATCCACGAAACAGGGGGCTGTGCAGTGCGTACCGCTGGTCACAAATGTGCTTTGTCATTTTTCCATAAATAATGAAAGTCCATAGCTGAGATTGGCAGCATCTACACGCCCAGTGTTGACTTAAAAAAAACATTAGATATTGTGCGTCAAAGCGGAAGTGACAGGCTGAGACGCTGAGCTAGTTTTCTTGGAGCCAGCCTCTAGCTGGCTCACATCCGACCCCGTAACAATACGGAGGCCAAATAATACGTTCTTATTATAATGATAGCAATCACCATCTTTCTCTTGTCTCTCTTTCCCTTTTATTCTTCCTCCAGTTTTTTTTTTTGCCACGGATGTAATCTCTTAGCGTGCAATCAGACTGAGACAGCAGTTGATGCTGTAATTCCATTCTTACTTCAACGTGGTAACAGCTGACACATCTCCACGACAACTGAGTAAAATCCATCCACTGATGAACCTTCAAGCTCCAGTGGGGAAAAAACACAGACAATAACACTATTACTTTTAAAGTTATTTTAAATACTAACACCCCCAAATATTGAAAGAACAGAATCTAACTAAAGAATTATGACTTGACTATGACTTTCCACGACACCCTAGATATTTTCATTGTATTACTGTTGTAATAGTTACTAGCTCACAGTAACATCTGGAATCACAGCCTTTATTGCTTAATTTCCTCATTATTGCTGCCCAGTCATATGTAAGAAAAAAAGACCTTTTTCTTTAGAGGAAAAGTGATTTTGTTCTACTGTTGAAGCCACTGTAAAGAAAAACGTAGTGGAAAAAAAAGTTTCTTGTAATGTATGCTAGTTTGAAAAAGTGAAGATTAGGTTCAGCTGTTCAGAGATGTATTTTTTTTAACTTAGGTACATAGCCTTTGCAGCATCCTGGTCCATCTGTCCCTGAAATTCAATCTTTGATGAGATGATAAACAGACACCAAACGTCTGCTCATTTAACAAACCTTAGCGTGCAGTAAATCAGCACACTTTGTACTTAGCATATCCGTTAGCGCAGAGATACACAGCATTCAGTAACATCAGTATCAGTTTGTTGTTACCATCGCGGGAGCGACAGGTGACGTCTGCCCTGCAAACAAGTGGCAACATAATCCTCCATTCGTTTGTTGTCTCACAGAAGGATCAGGAGTGAAGAGGCTCCGCCGCTAACCTCCGCCTTAATGAAGGCGCCTGTGAGCAGGAACTTAAGCTTTG
Source organism: Seriola lalandi dorsalis (assembly GCF_002814215.2). Lineage (NCBI taxonomy): Eukaryota > Metazoa > Chordata > Actinopteri > Carangiformes > Carangidae > Seriola > Seriola lalandi. Next base: position 82,865 of record NW_019524840.1, on the reverse strand, counting down.
AATGTGCTCGCTCTGAACTCAAAGGAATCCACTTTAGAGTAAGTGGAAAACAAGAAGTGATGTGAGAGTTTGACACCCTCAGTTGTGGGTATAAACACTGCAAGATTCTGACTGATGTAAGAACAAACTAAAATCTGTTCCACTCTCCTCAGTAATGGGTTGCTCACAGATTACAGCAGTTTGAACGGTGTCTTTGGAGATTTTCATTCGGTTCTTGTGCCAGTGTTTGTACTTAAATGATCAAATTGCATGGCTTGTGCATCATCACTGCCTTACAAATGAATTTCAGTTATTGAGTGTACAACACAAGGTCCAATTAGTAGCTGTTCTGGAGCTTTGGAACATTTCACACAGTCTGCTTCAGCAAATGGAAGAAAACCAGTCTTTCCACAAGGTCAGTTTTTGAAGCCAGTGTGTTTGGGAAGTCGTTAAATGGAAATTTGAATTTCTACAATTTAATAACAACTGGCCAAACGCCATCTGCTGATGAAGATCATGTGGTACGAACCTCCAGCTGCTACTAAATGCGTCCTGTGGAGAGATTGTTTTCTCAGTTGATGTTTCTGTAAGGTCAAGAATGAGCTTTTGTTTTTGCAATGTAAGAAAATAGTAGAAAATACATCTGGGGAAATACTCTTATTTGATTTCTTCCTAAAAGTTAGATGTGAAAATCGATAGCACTCAGCTGCAGCCAGGGAAGAAGCAGGGGGAAAGTTACGTGTATTATCTCGTTGGTGGGTGGCACGGTGGTACAGTGGTTAGCACTCTCGCCTCACAGCAAGAAGATTCTGACGGCCTGGAGTTTGGATGTTCGCCTCATGCTTGCGTGGGTTTTTCTCTGGGTCCCTTCTTCCTCCCACAGTCCAAAGACATGCAGGTTAGGTTAGTTGGTGACTCTAAATTGTGAGCCACTGTGATGGATGGGGTTGACCCCACTCTCGCCCAGTGTCAGCTGGGATTGGCTCCAGTTGTTTTCTAACTACTTATTTGACAGACAAACAAAGAGCGAATAAGCATATTTACCCAAATTTTTGACCTTTTCATTCAACATATTTCTGATCAAAACAAGATCTTGGGCCACAAAGAAACATGATTTGAAGAAACTGAAACAAAACTTAAATCTCGTAAAAATCCTCTGAAGGTTTCTGTACAATATTCATTCTCTGCACTTTCCTCTTTTCCCTCTCTCCATCAGCCAGCCGCGAAGGCACCACGTGCAGCTTTGCCGACCCGGCCTTCGTGGTCTACTCCTCTGTGGCGTCCTTCTACGTTCCCTTCATCGTGACGTTGCTGGTGTACGCGCAGATCTGCGTGGTGCTGCGCAAACGAGGCAGACGCACCGCCCCGCCGCGCAGACACGGTCTGCACACACAAGGCGGCGCAGAGGCGGGAGAGGGTCATCGGCACAGAAAGGTAGAATCCGTAATGGGATGTCGACTGAAGTGTCAAGTGTTTTGATGATGCCTGCGTCTGACACACTTAACACCATCACATTATTCTGCATCAGCTGGTTCCAGCTCTTCGTTGTTCTACGTGCTGTAGTCATGCTATCACATTGAAATAGTCTACATATCTTGTGTATAATTTTACACAGTCTTCCCCAAAAAATTTTTCCGAAAACGATGGGATCTTCTCTAGATTTCAAAATAAAGTTCTGTAGGTTTCAACAATGTTAAGCTGCACTCGCTGAGTTGTAACGACTGACCCACCAGCTTGTATGTTTTACTGAGTAAGTCAGGTTGAAGGCTAAAATGATATTATTATTGTTATTTCCACAATAACAGACATTTTTTTAATGTCAGTCACCAATTTGATGTTTAAAGTTGTTGAAACAAAAGAACCAGATCAGGTTCTTCCCTGCCCCATGCCCCATGATAATCCTGCTGACAAACAAACAAACCAACAAAACACAACCTCCTTGGTGGAGGCAACACACAAGGCCACCGTGCAAGAGCAGTAACAGTGTATTACTCTGGTGTAACTTGAATATAATGGCTGACTTTAGCTTATATCAATATTGTGTATATGTGTATATTTTGACTGATATGTAATCAGAAATCCAACTAAATTTCAGGGGTTGTCAAAAACCGTATCAACTAATGTATTTGTATGTTATAATTTTTTTACTCTTTAAATATTGATATCAGCATCAACCTCAAATTATCCAGCATCTTCATCAACTTCTCCAGGATCCCCCTCGTCACCACAGCTTCTCCTTCTCTTCCAGAATAAGTGTACACAACCAGAAGATGTGAAGTTATGCACCCTGATCCTGAGACCTGCCACTGCGGCCCCACAGCGCAAGAAAGTGGTGAGTGTGTTGACCAAGTCGATGCGAGGGGTCTGTCTCTTCACCGTCACTCTGCTGTTTGTCCTCATGCAGTCTGCTACTTCTACAGTGATGCTCCTGTTTTCCCTCCTCTCCGTCCCACATCCATTAATGTCCCACTGAGTCCCTTTTCTTCCCACCCTTGTTTCGTCTTTACAATCAAGCACCCGCACCTTTGAATGTCCCACAATGCCTACGCCCCTCACCCTCCTTCCTCCCTCTCTGTTTGTCAGACCCTGGTGAAGGAGGCGGTGGTTCACCCCCTCGAAGTGGAGCCGGGTCAGTTCCTGCCGCAGACCGAGCAGAGTCAGGCTCCTCCCCCTGCTCCCCAGCCCTCCGCCCACTCGGGACGGGCGAGGATCTCCCTGTCCATCTCAGTTGGACCTACCCCGGTTCTTCCTTCAACCGTGACACGATCGGCCCTGACGCCTCGCCCCCCCACCCTCGAGGACGGCATGAGGGGACGCGAGGGATGGAGGGAGCGTAGCGGAGGCAGAGAGAGATGGGGGATCACCAAGGAGAGGGTGAGAGGGAGGCTGTCGCAGCAGAAGGAGCGGAAGGCGACACAGATGCTCGCTATTGTGCTCGGTGAGCGGAGGGAGGCGCAGACTAACTGTACACATTCTCCCTGCCTGTGTGTGTGTGTGTGTGTGTGTGTGTGTGTGTGTGTGTGTGTGTAGCTGTCTACTTTGTATACAAACTGGTCTACATCTACTAAATTTGCTACATTTGATATCCTCAAATAAGAGATAAGAGATGGAGAAATAGTTCAACGTTTTGAGGAACATAGATGACGGATGTAACATTAGATGGGAAGAACATCACCGCTCTCATATCGAGTTGTTAAATATGTGACTGGAGCCGGGGGACAGTTAGCTTAGCTGTGCACAAAGACTGGAGAACAGCTAGCCTAGCTCTATCCAACAGACACACAATTCACTTCTCCGCACCTCTGGAGCTCATAGTCAACACTTTACATCTGGTTGTTATCGATCTTCTCATCTAAACTTTCTCTCTCTAGAGAGAGTGAATAGGTGGACATTTGAAAATGTTGACCTTTTCCTTTAAACCCTCTGAAATCCGGTTATCTCACACGATTCAGTTTTACTTTGATCTTTTTTGTGATTTTAAGTTTCATATATATACTGTATATATTTGAGATTTTAGGAAAAAGATTGTGAAGAATAGTTCATTAACAGACTCCATGACAGTTTTCTGAGACAGAAGATTCTTATCTGATAAAATGAGAAGGTATGTAATAACTGTAGCAACTGACACTAAATCAATTTCAGCTATCAGCTAATTTATTTTGAAAGGTTTCAGGAAATTAGCTGGAATACACAGGACCCATAAAATAAATTATTACCAGACAAACCAGATTAAAATCTGATTATAAAATACCTTTTTGTGCATAAATACTCTGCAGTTTGACTTTTTCTTTTCTATTTATTTTTTATATTACCATTCTTTAGATGGAAGGTTTTGATCCATATTTGGAGAAAACCTTTAAAAAGGAAGTTGTACTTATTTCAGTAAGAGACAAATTGTTAAATCTTTAAATTTTCATGGCCTCCATTGTTTGTGGCTTTTCATTTGATTGTATTTTGTCATCTGTTTTGTGATTTATGTGACACTGCTGCTGCATCTCTCTCATCTCTATCTGTCTAGCTTTCCTATTTATGTATTGTTTCATCACAAATGCAGAAGTTGGCAGGATATTTCATTAATTATATCTTTGCGTCATGTGTCACAACCATATGGAGCCACTAATCCACTTCCTGTCCTGTTTCCAAGGCGTGTTCATCATCTGCTGGCTGCCTTTCTTCCTGACCCACGTGCTGAAGGCCCACTGCAGGAGCTGCTGTATCTCGCCCTCACTGTACAGCGCCGTCACCTGGCTGGGATACCTCAACAGTGCCGTCAACCCCATCATCTACACCACTTTCAACATTGAGTTTCGCAAAGCCTTCATCAAGATCCTGCACTGCTGAGAGCCACGGAGATGAAAAGTGTCAACTATCAAGAAAAAAAGAAAAAGGCCTGGCATTTGTTTGAGATCTGACGAGAGAGTGAGTGGAAGAGAAGGAAAATAAGATCATGCTTTGATACGCAGGAAGAGAGGGATGAGAAAATGGAGTGGGAGACTGATGAGGTAAAGCCATAATAGCTTTCTGGAAAATTAAAGATGAGAGAATTGAAACCAGCAGCTCAGACAAAACTGGGGAAAGACCCAAGAAGAAGCAAACGGCTAGAGATGATGGTAAAAAGAACCGGTGCGTGGCAAATAAAAGACAGCTACAAGAAACACAAACAAGCGGGAGACTGGAAAAGGAGACATGCGCTGCGTTGTGTTCTTATACTCTGTAAAGGGAATATGTGAGGACTGCGGATCTTGCCACAGCATCCCGACAGCAGGGCTCCACCTATGTGAGCCTCCCTGAGACGTGACTGTTTTCCCAATTTATCGAAACACTTGATCCGTGTCGGACTCTCGCTGTTGTATTTCCTTGTAATCTTGACAAACAGCATCTTGTTATTTGTTCGCATGTGCTAGTCTTTCTCGAAGGTCTGGTGTAAGTCTCTGACGTCTGAGTCCAGCACAAACTGTTTTTTGTTGTTGTTTTTTGTTTTTCATTCTCACACTCATGGATTGATCATTTTTCATACTTTCTTACAGCTCGCTGAAGTTACATCAAAGCAGAATTATTGATTTGATTCAGCAGACGGTGAATTCCATGTAAACACTTTTTGCTTTAAATGGGTGTACATACGTGTAAAGTTTGGTTTTGTAAATAATCCTTTAACTGGTTTAGAACACGAATCACAACTGTTGTACTTCGTTTTGAAATAATCGCCGTCATAATGAATTGAAACAACTTTTCTTGTGTCAACAGAGATTTTCTGTTTTTACCCAAGATGCTCATTAAACATAGTATTTCTTGTAAAATAAGATAAAATAAGTGGAATGGAATAAATAAACAATTCTGCAAAGCGTGACTGAAAGTAAAACTAGAAAGCAATTTACTATATTACATTTGCAGTGGCGCAGAGGTAGTAAAAAGCACTAAGAGCCCCAGTGACTGTGTAAAGTCACACAGGTATTTTGCACATTTGAGCAGGTGGTTTTCAGACAGAACCGGTCAGGATCTCAGATGAGCATCGTGTTTGTTTTTTAAGCTTCTACGTCCTTCCTATCAGTATGGTGCAAAATATTGCCATGGGTTTTTTCCTGTTTTTTAATAGTGGGATTGGAAGATGTGCATATACTGTATGTTTTTTTACTCGTCCTTCTGCTAAAGATACGTTGCGTTAAACATATAAAAGATTCATGGCCTGGGCCCCTGAAATAAATGTTTTTGTCTAACTGAAAACACATCCTGCCTCTGACCATTTGAGAGTTGTTTTAATTGCTTTAAGTCCATTTACTCATTATTTTCATGCTATTCAGTAACATTAGCTTTTCAATTAGCCAAATAGCATAAATGGCAAAAATAATTCTGTTCAAAGTTTAATAATAATAAAAACTGCACCTCAAAAGTTCACCAATCAACATGTAATATCTCACCTGTTTAATCCAAACCAAGACGAAACTTTAAAAAGGATGAACTGTGTTTTTACAAGCAGCTATGTGCCTGACTGTTTATTGGCTGGGAGCTGCGACTCCCTGGAGTCCGCACTAGTTTCCCAGCCTGAACACATTGTTAATGTTGTATTTTATTTAGATGTTGCTGGAAGTGATGGAGGCTGTGCAGTCACTGTTTTGTTGACAAATCTCTGACTTGGAACTACAACTCAGAGGTTGACATATGTTATTTTTATTATCAATTTTATTACTTTGAAACAATAAGACATGAATGTGGCAGTAAACCCTCCTAAAACCAAAACATATTTTTACAATGTCCCCATGCTTCCAGTCTTTACACTAAGCTAACTGTCTCCAGCTTCACCAGCTTCATATTTAACAAATAATCTTCCCATCTGGCACTTTGTACAAATGCAAATAAGCTTATTTCCCCAATTGTCAATACTGCCAAAACTGTAATATCATTCAATGCCATTAATAGAATTTCAAGAAGCCAAAACACAGTCTAGGACCTTTTAAGAAAAAATTGCAGGATTTTGAATGTACAGATATTTTTAGGAACCTGATAACCTACAACCTATATCACTGCAATCACTTCCTGGAGTCAGTGTCACCTTTCAGCCACACATGACAGTAATGAAAGATCCAAGCTCCCAAGTGCCAGAAAGTTTGACTGTCACAGGAAAAGATATAAAAGCCTCCTGACAGTAGCTCTGCTGTTCTGTCGGTAAACCCCACCGATGTGCCTCTGTGCACAGAGAAAAACAAATTCTGTTAAGTTGCAAATGCTGCTGCATCACTGGAAACTGTGGAGAAGCTGAACTAGAGGTCCTCCTCTCCTCCCCTGCCTGACGCCTCGAGGAGGGGAAGCTGGCAGAGCTGCGTATATCTGAGGAGTTCAGATTGGTGCAAGTTGCCAGTCAGCCTGATAGGAGTAAACAAGGACTCTGACACCAATTCAGGCACAAATGAAGCCTACATGTTTTATTATTCATTCATTCAGCCAGTGTCATGAGCAGATGGGGAGGATACAACTCAATCACATTTTAAACCACAAGCAAGGAATAAGATATTTTTTTAAATATCTGCACAGGAAAATGTGTATAGGCCTATGTATTATAGATCATTTATCTGAGGTGGCCCCAAAGTAAACAAAGAAACGTTGAACAGAGGAAATAAAATCACAGCAGCAGCTCAGGAAATCTTTTGGCACGAGTGAAAACCCAGCGACTGCAAGAAAATAGAAAACAGTGACATGTTACCCAACTAACAAATAATAACAACATTTCACTAAAGAAATACAAAATAAAGAATTACATATGCTATCAACATGGCTGTGTGGATGTTGGCCGGTCCGCTGCTTCTGGATTGAAATACCTCAACAACTTTTGGATGGATTAGCACAAATTCATGGTCTCCAGAGGATGAATCCTACTGACTTTGGTAATGTCCTGACTTTGCCTCTACCACCACCGTTGTTTTGGGTTTAATGTCTCAACAACTATTAGATGGAACCAATGACATTCTCTGTTTACTGCTAATTAGCAAACGTTGGCATGCTAGTATGCTAAACTAAGATAGTGAACATTACACCTGCTAAACATCAGCATGTTAGCATTACTGTCACTGTTAGCATGCTGACATTAGCATGTAGCTTGCGGTGCTGCTGTCCAACATACAGCCTCACAGAGCTGCTAGCACAGCTGCAGACTCTTACTGTTGTTCTGTTGAGCATGTTTTATGTTTTATGTTTTCTGTCTTTGTGTTTTTTTAGATTATTTCTATTACAAAAAATATATATTTGTCTCTTTTTATGTAAAATGTCATATTTTATTTGTTTTGTGACATTTCACCAGTTTAGTCATTGTTTTAGGAAATGATGCATTTCTGTCTTGACGTGTATTTTATGAAATACCTTCACTTCTTGTTTGTTTGCTTGTTTGTTTGTTTGTTTGTTTGTTTGTTTGTTTGTTTGTTTGTTCACTCACAGCCCGCAGGTTGATCATACTGTAGACAGAGTGGTGTGCATGTCTGTTCAGTAATGTAACCTAGCAGATGCTGAGTGACACCCTGACTGGGGTTCCTCGTCACTGCCAGCACCTTGCACTATGCAGTAACATGATAGGACACACGAAATACCCCAGAGGAGACCGGGCATGCACACACAAAGACTCATACACACAATTATGCCTCTTCAGACTCATAATAGGAGTATAATTGTTGGATAGATATCCTTCAACTATGTGAAATTAAACTCCGTGACTCTGTGTATGTGTGTCTGTCTGTGCTGCCATTATGTTCCTCAGTGCTTGTGAGTGGGAGCAACTCAGTGGTGTGGTGTACATTACCCTCTGTTGTTAAACTCTGACCCAAGCTCACAATTATCCCCATGCATATTTCATAGGCGCGCGATGACAAGAGTGCACATATCTGTTACTGCCCTGACTGCTGGAGCGGGAGAGAGTAGGGGAAGAAGAGTAGATTCGGGGGAAGAGAAGTGTGAAACAATGAAAGGATTAAGTGGTAACTGAGGAGAGAAGGAGGAAAATTGCAAGAGAGAGGAGGTGAGGAACTGCTGTGCGAGCTGTAGATGATGGATTCACAGTAACGGGGAAGATATCTCAGGATGAGAAGATGCTCCAGGGTAAACGGGCATCTTCAGGATCGCGTCACTGACAGCGCAGCAGCGATGCATTTGTTTTCTCCACTGTGGTACAAGCCGGTTTAAGCGGAGGAGACACGCTCAGCTGTATAATCCCACACATACAAATGAAGTTGACACATGCAAATCTGTACAGCACGACATTCAGGTGAGAGCGCTTGTTAAAATGTTTTGAGTCGGTAAAAGATGCACTGATGTGAGGAACTGTGTTCAATCAGATGTCCTTTATTGCTCAGTTATAAGTAATTAGTTTTATATCACAATTCTTAGTTCTGTCTGTGGCCTTATTTTGCTTTTGCTCATGAGTTCAATTCATTGTAGATTTAGTAGTACTTTGGTCAGAGTAAGCTTGTATTTGGATGTTAAGTCATTCTTTAAATTTCTTTTGGGAAAACCAGATTAATTCCATCTCATAATTTAACCAGGCGTAATTTCCAAAATGAAATGTGACGTTTGTTTAAAAAGAAGTAATTCACAAAACCTTCTTTTTTGAACTGTAGACAGACAGACAGACAGACAGACAGACATGTACACATGTATGTATATATCAAAAGTTACTCACTAATGCAGTTTTTTCGAGCTCATGTTTGGTTGTGGCCTTTGCTTCTCTTGCAGGATTCGGCCGAGGATTCAAAGATTTCCTTCCATTTCCTCGTCTCTCCTCTCAGCTCGGCCATGTCTGAAATCTCACCCTGACAAAAACGTGTATACACTCATCAGTCACTATCTACAAGCTACACAATATCACCCTGTGGAACATCAACACTGACTGTCATCACACTCTACAGTTCATTATATATACCAGCGGCTTTGCGAGTATGGATTCGCAGGTCCAAACCAGCAGCACCACCACCTCTGATGCACAGCGGCCAGTTGTTCCGTCAGTCTATCCACTCCCTTACCACTGGTCATCGACATCTTTTCAAAGTCCAACCTGTCATGAAGTACTGAGCGTATCATCTATGGTCCCTTCAACAGTCCTAACACTCATGCCCCACTATAAACCCACAGCTAATGGAAACTTGTACCCAGAGTTTTCATCCTTTACTGAAGTAACATCAGAGCCTTGCCTTCCAGAAGCTTCATCCTCCTCCTCTGCGCCCTCAGAGACTCGAGATAATCCCCAGGAAGTTCAGCAGAGGAAACCATCAGATGGGGGACCACTGGAGGAGGGATCAGTAGGTCTCATGCTACCCAAAGATCTCCCTGATGAACAGCCAGGTATGGTAATAATTAAGGGTGTTTGGTTCAAAGAGTAGTTTTAATGAGGCCCGAAAAAGTCAGGCCCGACATGGATTCTGTTTTAAACCAACCCAGGCCCGAGGCACGGCAGCAATCAGCAAACTCAAATGCAATCAAAACATAATCACAATACAAGAAAAAACACTATACGGCAAAAGATTTGTAGACACCCAAACATAATTCCATAACATTGGACATTAATCAGCTGCTCTTCCGGAAAAGCTCTCCACAAGACTTTAGAGGCTGCCTGCTGGGATTTGCTCCCATTGAGCCACATGAGCGTTAGTGATGCTGGACGACTCACAGTCACAATCCAGGTGTTGGATAAGGTTGAGGTCAGGTCTGTGTGCAAGTCAGTCAAATTCTTCCACACCCAATCTGACAAGCTGCTAAATGTCACAGGAATCCCTGGCAGGGCTAACAGTGCTGGGCTTGCTAACACATTGCGTTGTTTGATGTGTTCTCATTAGGAAAGTTTGATGATTAAGTAATTGAACTTCACCCTTGGATAGAGACACAGGAAATTAAGAGAAATTAGTGCCTGGACCCACTGGGTTTGGTTGGGACCACCTGACCCGTCTCAGAATTAAGGCTGTAATGGAAACATTTCATCTGTGTCTTTAATGAAAAGCAAAGAGCTATGTAAAGGTGGCAACACGTCATCCAACTGCAAGTTCAGTTTTCTTTTTCCACGTTGCTGCTACATCTCCACCAATCATTAAGCTGCTCAATTCTCCAGTCTTTGCAGAGTTGAGTGAAAGCCGCCACTTTAATGATCTACACTCATCAACCTTGCACCACTGAAAATCTGATCTGTGCCTACATATAATTAATCCCTGTCGGATGAATTATTCAACCAATGTTAAACCAGAAATCCATAGCCCACAGCCTATAAAAAGTTTAATATTTTCTCAGATCATAAAGTAAAGGATGTGAGGTGACTATTGTTGATACACTGAATACACACCCATGTTCTTCTTCTGCACAGACAGGCCTGGACACCCTGTTCCCCTGGCTGCTCTTGTCTTTTCAAGTGATGACATACGGAGCTTTTATCCTTTATACTTATTTTAATAAACAGCAAAGATTTGGCCCAAGATTTCACCACCAACTATATAATGTAGTTTTTTTTTCTGCCCCGTCAGTTCTTCAAAAGTGTTAGAGACACTTCTGCTCCATCTTCTTTCATGTCCTATAGTCAAGCTTCATTTCACACACGTTTTCTTTTCAAGATAAATCACTGGAACTTATTGTCTCCTGTTCTCTCACTCTTACATCTGTGATTTTTCATTCTTGGTATATTTTTCAGCCTCTCCATAGAAAGCAGCCTTGCTCTTGTCTCTACAAAATAACAGAGCCATCCATAATTTCCTGACTCCAACCCCTTCTATCTCAAGTGTGGTTTCTTATCAGCAATAGATGCAATAGCATTTCTAAGAGAGTGCTGAGGCAGCAGTGTAAAGTGTCAGTGATAACACTACAGTGTCGGATGGAGAATATATGCAGTCTGTTTTATTGCGATTTGAACTTGAAGTTGCCTTAGATACCATTGGTCATGATATATTTTTAAAGGATACCACCCTAGATTGGATCACATCATAATTAACTAATAGAATAAAATAGATTTTCTTCCTGTGAAAATGTTTCTTCATTCCCAGGAAATCTATTCTTAGACCTACAGTATTAATAATCCCCTCAGGTGTGTCATTTATTCATCTTAATTGTGCTTTCTACCAATGCCACATCAGCCATGTGGACATGTTTGATCCATCTAATGATAACAAATGATGTAGACAGATTTGCTTTAGGCGAGGCAGTGGATAGATGGCACAACATTTTCTTGCCGTTTTACTTTTTAAATCCATTTACTGTAATAACTACAGTACCATGCAGCAAGGTCATCAAATTAAGACACTTTTTCCTAATCTGATCTTTTATCGCTTCAAGATTTGAGAAAAATTATAAAAATTTCAATCTTTACATTTTTTTTACATTTCTCACGTGTTTCAGATGAGCCCCTTGGTCACAGCTTCAGGCACACAGTGGATTATAAACCCAGTTTATCAGATTATGCTCTATTTTTATTCAAGAAACACTTTTTCTCATGCTTTTTTAGTTTAGTATATATTACTATGGTGTACACTTATAGAATGTGTCACAGTATGTCGCATCGAACCGATAAAAGTTATACAACGAAAGGTTCTTCCAGGCGAATAAGCATAAATAATAATAATAATAATTGACTCACCTTAACATTTACCAAAACATCAGCGTCAGTCTCCCTGCTGCTACACAGCCGTGAAGCTTTTATCAAAAACTACTAAGAGGTTCAATGTTACACCAGCGCTCTTCCGCCTCAGGTGACTCTCAGTCAACCATAAAATTGATTTCAATTTTTTTTTTTTTTTACCCACAAGGCATCGTATGCAGCTCGTGTTTTATCTCATATTATGGATGTGTTGTGTCCTCGGTTCACTCTGAATAAACTCTTCTGGTGTTTGAGCTTTAAACCGTGTCAGCCCAAAGATCCTCAACACGACACTGACCAGCTCAATCTCTTGTCTCACAATACACCTTTCCTGCTTTCACCTTCTCTTTCTCTGTGTTGTTCATACATTTCGTGCTGTGTATTTATATATTTTAGGTGGTTTTATATTTACAGTTACATTTACTCATTTGACAGACACTTTTATCCAGGTGACAACACAAAAGCCTCAGTGCAGTAGATCAGTGCAGAGTTAGTGTGAGTTACCTCTAAAAAACCCAGCGTACACTACCTGCTGCTCAGCACCAAACAGCACATCTTTTAAATTATACTCAAATAACAACAAATAACAAAAATAACGCAATGTAACACAAATTACTTAAATTATTTAAAATCAAATGATATCAGTTAATTCTCCCACTCATTCTGAACTGCATTAACACTAGTAAGTTATTTCTAAAACACACACATGTCCATTCATAAACACTATAAATAAAGCAAACGAATACCTTAATTTACAAAGGACTGGTATTCACTTTAATATAGGCTATCTTTTGACATGAGTGAGTTATGTAACCACATATATAATTGGATGGCATCTTAACAACCAGTTTATACATTGCTAAAGTCTTTAGTTGCTGAGAAACTTAACAGCACAGCCTGATTGAAATCACAAGCTTGAAAGCAGCTGGTAGTTACTAAGACTTTAGAAAGGACTTTATGCACAAACTAAATTTATGAAGAACTGTGCACATACAATCCTGGGCCTACAAATGAGTTGTTTTGCATCTCAAAGCCGTCCTTACATTTGAAAGGTTTATTTGACTGTTCACTTTCGTAGATGCAGAGTCTCAAGCCTGTTCATCTCGTGACTTGTTGCTGATTGTGAGCTTCCCCATCATCATCATCCCGATCATCACCTCTGCTCTGTTAGGTAAGACGCTGTACGTGTCCCCATTGGTGGTCAGATTTTACAGGTATTGATCCAATAAAGAATGTGCTAGAAAGTCTATTAGTACGTTGAATTCAGCAGGTAAAAACTTTAATTGTAGACCTCGTCACATGGTTACCACTCCTATTACAAAAGGACAGATAGTTTGTACGGACAGTATTTGCACACAGATCATAAAGTTTAATTTCTAATATCACACATTGGATCACACCACCTCAGTACAACAATCTGAACAAAAATCTAATCTAATAATCTAACCTTAATTCTTTCAGGTCATATTATTTTGCTTTGGTACCGAACTAATTTTAAATAACGCCTCAGTGAACATGGATGTTAGGAAGATAATATTTAAATGAAATAAGGATAAAATAGATCTTGATTTGAAGTGTTAGCTTGAATTTTGAATTATCTTAAATTATTTATCAGTAAATCTGAGTCAAAGGGCAAAAAGGATTTTGCATTTTGCAATTTTGCAAAGATGTCACAGGCCCAAAATCATTTTCTGAGGTTCTGAACAGTCAGGTCTGTTTTGTGTCCTTATTTATGGAATCATCTCACGGTTTTTTTTTTCTTTTGTTTCTACCTATTAGTCAAGTTCCTGGTATTCCCCTCTGAGGTAGGCGAAGCTCCTCCTCCCTGTGGTGTGAAAGGGAACTGCAGTGTCCCAACTCAGGTGCCTTTTCTGTCTAAGAATCCAGTGAACCAGACAGCGAACATCTCTGCAGGTAGGAAATGTAAAAATCATGCTGATTCATGTGCAGATATGTGCAGGGCTGTCAGTCATTCTAACTCACTGCTTATCTGTCTTGGACAGAAGATGATCATTAATGATCCATTAACCTTTATGCCAGTTATGGCCATAAGTTTAATAGCCTGATTATGGAAGGGGTTTTACTGGAATATTACTGTAATCATTCCTTTTATTAAACTGCTCCTATACTTTTAATGAATTCAATAATCCTTGTGGACTGCCGTAAAGGTCTTATTAGTGTCATTGCATACCTAGGTTTTGTCTGTCTTTGCCTCTTTTCACTTAGCATTCATTCTCACCTTCTTCATCATCCTCTCAGACTGCACAGTTCTGGTCAGTGATGGACGGCGCATTGTTGGGGGGACGCTGGCGGCCAGTGACAGGTGGGGCTGGCAGGTCAGCATGCACTGGAGAGGGAAGCACGTCTGTGGAGGGGCCATCATCTCCCCTCGCTGGGTCATCACTGCAGCTCACTGCTTTGTTGAGTAAGTGGTGGACATGAGGGATGAGAGTAAGGAGTTAAAGTAGTATAGTTACACTTTGGGACCTCAAAGTTAGATACCACATCTGTGTATCCATAACTTTCAGAAGGAAATCAACATCTCAAACTTTACTGAGCTCAGTAAATTGTTGACTGCTGACAAAAAGATAAATCATTGTTGACCAGAGGGTTTAAAGGTTTAGTGAAACATGGTTTACTTGCATTTATATGACGAAATTGAAATTACAGACAATACATTTAAGGATTATTTGGTTCACTTTCACACTATTTTTCCTAATTCTATTCCTGCCTTTGAGATGGAACCAATGGAACTTTTCTCATGCAATAAAATCAACATTTAACCATATTTAAAAGGGGGTATAGCTACAACAATGCGTGCTTGGCAGGCAGGTATTGTGATATATAGTTTTTTGGGCTCAGTATTTGAACAAGAGGTGTTGTTTCAATAACACATATAGTATACAGACAATCACATCAAGACGAGTCGTCATCAGAGTTAAAACAGCATCAGCATAGTAGACGATCACACAAGATCAAACATCGACTTGAACTGAACTCAGAATACAATTGTCTCCGTGACGCTGCTGTTTCTGCAGGAACAACATGCTGGAAGTGGCTGCCTGGCTGGTGGTGGTGGACACAGTGAGCATCGCAGACAGCTCTCTGGGGCAACGCTACAGGGCACTGCAGGTCCTCTACCACCCCCGCTTCAACACGTACAACAACGACTATGACGTGGGCCTGCTGCGCACCGTCACTGACATGCACATGAGAGGTAAGAGACAGGGGGCTCCACCAGGAAACACACAGATGTTTGAAATGAATTAACGGGTTCTTGAATTTGTGTTTTCAAGATATAAAACTATTAAGACTTTTTGAAAGTGCTTCCCAAGAATTGTATTAACTATTTTGAAGTTAAATTGAACTAAACTAATTCTTAGATATTCTCATATGGATATTACTAGTTTCTAAAATGTCTCTCTATTATAAAAGCATTGTCAAAATTCATAATGCAGTTTACTCCATTATGTTTTGGTACTAATATTCTTAACTACAATCAATAAAATGGTGCAAAATTAATCTTATATAAGACGATGTTCTTAGTCTATTTTGGAAAAATTAACTGTTAAATGTTTTACCAAATCTTGTGGAGAAATATGGTGACTAGTCAGATCCCTTCAGCAAATGCCAAGTAAATATTCAGTTTACTTATTATTTGTTATTCACTTGTATTTGCTAAGTTCCTAGTACTTCCTGAGGGGGGCAGTATTTGCTATCACTGTATTGCCAAAGTAGCCCAAATAAGTAATCATGGGTTTTATATATGTGTGTGTGTGTGTGTGTGTGTGTGTGTGTGTCATTTATCTTGAGAGATAAATATTTTCTAAGTGGAACTTGTGTGATAAGTTTTATGTCTCTATTGCTTTGCTCATAAACATAAGATTACATTTCGGTCTGATTACTGTGTGCTGTTTGCAGGTGGGGTGCGACCAGTCTGTTTACCCCGCCCGAGCGAGTCCTTTCCTCCTGGAGCAGCCTGTTGGATCACAGGCTGGGGATATATTCATGAAGGAGGTGTGTTAGTGTTACTCTGACACAGACTCTCTAATTATGCTCTTTGAACCCGACAGCACCGACTTTGGTCTCAGTTCTTTCATTTCACTGAAGTAATTTACAATGAAAGTAAGTTCTAAACTGTTCCAACTACATCCTATATCCTAATGGCTGAGCCAAGTTCTTTGTGGACTTTTCAAGGCTTATAAGTTATTCAAGTCATCGTTTTTTTTTCTTACATTAGTACTTAAATACTAATTTATTCCTCTTTTTTGTCAGGCTTTGTGTCAAATGAGCTAAGGCAGGCACAGGTCAAGGTAATAGCTCAGTCCGCCTGCTCCCACCCGAGTGCCTATGGCGTGTACCTAACCCCCCGGATGATTTGTGCTGGCACCATGGAGGGAGGGGTGGACTCATGCCAGGTATACACCCAGTGACATAAAACCTCCTCATAAACCTAGCAAAAAAGTTTATGAAGAATATTTGTTGGCTTAACAATAGATCACCAGGTAAAACGGTCATACATTTGTCATATGGTCTAAAACGTTTACTATATCATTTCTTTGTGTTTTAAGGGAGACAGTGGCGGACCCCTGGTCTGTGAGACAGCCAGTGGGGACTGGAGGCTGGCAGGGGTGGTGAGTTGGGGAGAGGGCTGTGGACGGCAAAATAAACCAGGCGTCTACAGTAGAGTAACCGAAATGATCCACTGGGTTGAAAGATATATAGAGGTACTGTATAAAGTAATATCCTTGTCTGTCCCTGTTTGTCCTTCCCCGTATGAATGTGTCATGACCACAGTCAGTCAAGCTTTATTTTAGGCCGGCAACTAACGATTATTCTAATCATAGATTATCCTGCCAGCTATTTATCAATTAATTAATCAGATGTTTGGTCTATAAGTTGTCAGAATTCATTTTCTGTTGAACAACTAATCAATCAATCAACTCGGCCTAATCGTTTCAGCTTCATTTAATGATTTTATGTTGTACTTACAGCTGTGTGAAATAGATTGGATTCATTTATTTGCTGTTGTTGTAAAAATGAAATGGAAATGCTATCAGCTGGTTTACAAGCTGTGTCAACATTGCATTCTTTTTATTCTGAACTATGAACTCAAGAAGGAGAATAATTTCCTGTCACGTGTTCTCTCATACAGCAGCGACAAAAATGCTTTTAAAGAGCTGAGAAAGCGACATGCTTTATGTGGTTATTCTTCCCTGTATCTGCTGATAAATATATGCACCACAATGCTGAACACATTTCAATAAAGTGTTCGGCATTATGCGCAAGTGAGTACAATAATGGCAGCATTGGTTACAAATAATAGGAATACAAGTCAATAAATAGTAGTGACAGTAAATTAACTCATTGGGTCAGTAAGACATGCTGAATGAGAGCATTGAAAAATGTGTTGTACAGACAGAAGGATTACTGTAATGTTTTATATCTTGGATTTTTTGTTGGCAGGAGGTACTTTAACAAAATACATTTCCTCCACGGAAATATGTAAGACTTTAATTTATCTTGATGCTTGCATTTTCCCTTTTCTCTTTTTATTTTTTGCAGGACAAACCAGAAATGGAGGAGACCACCACAGCCATCACTGACACTTACAACCGAGACACATGACAATAAAGACGCCAATGACCTGCTTGTTTTTGTTGTTGGTTATAAAATGAACAAAGATCACTACAATATTATGGTAACAGGTTTATATATAAATTACAGAGGTATCAGCTTATGTCAGCTGTTAAGGAACAAGAAATTGCAGTACAGTAATGCCAAATATGTTTGAGCAGAGACAGTGTTGCAGAGGCTACAATTTGATCAATGGCTTAATGGATTAATTTGTAAGTACAATATCAACTGTGACAGGACCTCCATCATTCATTTTGTTACCTGGTCTAATAGAGGGACTTTGTGTCAAAATATAGTTTCAAGATCCAAACTGTTTTAGTTTATATTAAGCTCCATTATTTTTAAGTTGTATTTTATCAACTGTTTCATATTTTTCTGCGTCAAGAAATAAACACACAGAAAACATTGGGTATTATAGTTTTATTCCATAGAAGTAATACAGGTCTGTATACAATGGTCATTTTTATTATCAATATATCTGACAACTATTTTCTTCAATAACTGATTGATTGATTAGTCTGTAGAAGGTCGGAAATTTGTGAAAAATACCCGTCATTATTCCCTAAAGTATATTCTGAGCACCAGTCAAAAACACAGAAATGTTGAGTTTACTACAATACTTAGAATTAATCAGTTATCAAAGTTGTTGTCAATTAAATTTCTGTTAAATGACTAGTCAATACAGTAGTGGGTGGTTTCTGGGTGCCTGGAGAAATAATGAAACTGCTGTGCACAGGGGTGACCAACATGGGACCAACAAAAAAAATTTGTCCTGTGGCAATCAATAACAAAGTTATAGTGTCCTAATCAGTACATATATTTGTCACAGATTAAAAATAACATATATATGTAATAGAATAAAATAAGGAAGCAAATAAATACATAAATGCAAGTGAACCTTTCCAAAATGTCTATGCCATGTGGAAAAAAAAAACAAAAACCCAGCATGGTTGGGTAGTAACATACTATAGTCTCAAAAAGCCTCTGTATATATTTGTTTAATGACGTCAGGTTGCAAGACTCTTTTATGTTGCATTGTAACTTGATTTAGTTTCGGTGGCATGAGTCTGTCTGATAAAGTATTTCAACTGTCACGTAGGCCACAGTAGCTGCAGTCGACACCATTGTTGTGTGTGGGGTTGCGTGTCCGCGCGCGTGTCATGACCGCGCGTGGCTGTCGCTCCTGTGCCACAACAGACACCAGTGGGCGTGTGTGCGGCGTTAACTTAACTTACCCTGCTTATGACTGTGGAGGAGGAAGCTGACCTGCAGGACTCGGGTGGATTAACCCAAGTTGCTCAATAACACAAGTATTGGCTAAAGCACCAGTCACAGCGGCTGTAAAAGTGAAAGACGCTGCGACACTATCATAGTCTCGAGGTTCACACAAGGTGAGAGTCTGACTTTCAAGCAACTCTAAACTCAACAGTTAACCTGTAAGAAACTGGACATTATCTTCCTTTAAGCTCGAGGAAAACGCAGCTACATACCGTTGCACGCGCGTAGCTGCAGCGTCTCGGGTGCTCACGTGCGGCTGTTTAGCTGTCAACGCATTCGCTCCACCTGGAATAATTTTCTGATTGTGCCGTCGGGTCAACATAGACGAACAACGATGTGCTCGGTTATAAACAGAGTGAAACCAGCTCAGCGAGCTCTGGCTCTCACGCTTCGCCTCAGACCGAACACCGAGGGCTCGAGTTACGCAGCAGCCGAGAGTAGGCGCTTCTGTCCCGGCGTAAGTGCTGGCGTTGACCCGCTAAGCGCTACCACCAGATGGTATTGCTCCAGGATGGCGCTGACGGAAGGACTGCTCTTCAGACAAGTAGGTCCATGTTAATTTATGTTGTTTTGCGTCATTCATTCCGTCAGGTGCAACACATAAAAGAAAAAGCAGCTATGTTTGTAAATATTTTTGTTGCTAGCTTCTCGTAGTGGGAATTGAGCTAGGTGGAGTTAGCCGTTAGCTTAATTGTCACTGTTGTCACGTTCAAAGTTGCAGTTTGTTTAAAGTAAGCCAAACCAAGTTATCGGATTCATCTTCGCGAGTTGTGGTAGAGTTTCTCAGCCAAACGCATCCCTTACTGAAAACTAGGTAACATACTGTTTGTGCTGTAGTGTTATGGCTGTATCATTGAGACACTGCCGTGGGTGAGGGATGTTTTTTTTTTTTTAGCTTGACAATTCATTCTTGACCTTCGGCTACAGCAGCTGACAAAACCAGACTCCACTCAAGGTGCACTTGCTCGCTTTCCTTGCAGCTGTCGACCATATCACACAGTCGTCATCAACGGTTTGAACGTCAAAATTTCTGTGATAACTGAGTTAATTAAATCTGTTTTAAGAAGACCGTGTGTTGTGTTCACAAGCTCGTATTATTAACTTGACTAGTTTTTGTGTGAAGTAAAGGTATTAAACCGAAGTACACTGGTTGTAAACACTAATTATACAGTACTGTGCAAAAAGTGAGGAGGTTGCTTTCAAAAATAACTTCACACAGAGTGCAATAACAAGAAAAAAATCTATATGAAATTCCCTTTAAATAAGTGCCAGTTTTTCAAAATACCTGGTGTTTGGATTGTTTCAAGCAATTTGGAGAACTTGTAGCTCCACATCATAAACTGTTCAATCTCTTTCTTATCACATCATGACAGGGAGGATGTGCATCGTTGCCAACTGTTGGCATCCTTTATAATTTCTTACTAAGTCATTCCTG
>NW_019524840.1:57055-61974 GCF_002814215.2 Seriola lalandi dorsalis | reverse complement strand
AGTTTTCCAATATTGACATAATCATATGGAAAACTGAAAACTGCACAATTACATATAAAACAACCAAGCTGATCTTCAATACAGTGACATGTTCCACAGTTATCCATTACAACAGATAAAACAATAAACAATTATTAAAAAATTTTAATTAGAATTAGCTTGGAATGATTCATAACATGATACACATATCATTATAAAACCAATGGCTTTTATACTTTATATGATCAAACCAAATTATTATCAGACTCTATGGTAAACCACGGTATCCTTTTTTTTTTTGGTAGTTAACACCCACTGCCATGCAGACCACATCACAAGCACTGGGCTGATGAAGAAAAGACTGTTAGGCCTGAAGAGTGCTATCTCCAAATTCAGTGGTGCCTCTGCAGATATACTCCTGTTAGAGGGAGACAAAATCAACTTTGGAAAACATGTAAGAAGGACTTTTGTAACATATTACACTCTATAAGATCAGTCTATACAACTTTGATATTAGAGAGAATGACTTGAGTTTAACCTTTGTCCTTTCTCCCTGCTAGTATCTGACTGTGAGAGAGACACCCGGACACACTGATGGTTGTATGACGCTGGTGTTGGGGGATCAGAGCATGGCATTCACTGGGGACGCTCTGCTCATCAGAGGCTGTGGCAGGACAGACTTCCAGCAGGGTAAACATACACTTTTACCTTGTTGTTCTAGATTCTCAAACACTGACCGCAAGCATTTATTTTTGTAATGCTGCGAGATGAACACAGGAGGGCAGTATAGCATTAGTTGTTTTTTGGAATTGTGTAACCTTTGTAAAATGTTCTCTCTTTGATTCAGGTTGCCCTAAGAAGCTCTTTGACTCAGTCCATCAGAAGATCTTCACCCTGCCTGACCGGTGCCTCGTCTACCCAGCGCACGACTATTTAGGTTAGCTGAAAACCCCGACATCTAAATGTTAACCTCATATCTCATAGAGCCAAAACTGGTTGTGCAAATAGCACAATTTAGTATTGGGAAGCCAACACAGGCATTTCCTCATCCATAGCAACCAATACTGATGTGATACACATGTTGTGCAAATGCAAATACAGACAGGCTTTTTAAACACGCCTCTTGAATGTACAGTACATCACTTGTTTGCACGTCTGCCAGCACCATGTGATGATTTCACTGCACTTTTCGAAACCGATGATTCTTTTGATTGATCGGTGAGGTTCAACATCTGGTAGACATTAGGACCGCATTTACTGTAGATGACATATTAGTCTGTGTTTGTCTCTGTGTATCAGGTCAGACGGTGTCTACAGTCGGTGAGGAGCGCAAGTTTAACCCACGCTTGACCAAGAGCCTGGAAGAGTTTGTTAACATCATGAATAACCTGAATCTCCCTAAGCCTAAGAAAATAGGTATTAAAAAAAAAACAACTGTCAAACTTCATGTCACGCTCTGTTTATCAACATAATTCTAATTCCCTTGCCAAAACATTTCAAGGCTGTGATACCTCATTGCACAGGCTGACACGGTTTGTTTGTCTTTTTCTTTTGCAGATATTTCAGTGCCTGCTAATCTGGTTTGCGGAGTACATGAAGTTTGAATGCAGGACGCACAAGGGAGGATTCTAATTCAATCATCTACATCATAGCAAAGTGATTTCCATTTACAAATCTGTATTTAGCAGGATTAACCAAAAACTGTTGACCATAAAAGTGCTTTATTGCGTGTATGTATGTAAATGCAAAGATGTATATTTGAATAACTGTTGCCATTTTGAGTGCAGCTACTGTTGTGATCATGCTTAAAATAATAATGCCGTAATTTCTATTTTAGAATTATTTCTATTTCTGCTAGAAATGATTGTTGAAAAGTTGTAGATGAGGAAAACTCACTATTGGAATTTTTTTTTGTATTTTAAATGAATATAAATATGAGTATTTTTTTTTTTAATTCTTTATTCAGCTGTGTTATTATGAATTGTGGAATTGGGGAGGAAATTTATGAGAAGGAAAGCTCAGATAGGAATGTTCCATTCAAGGTTTGGTTTAGTATTCATGAATGCTTAACTGGGACAATTGAGTTCTTCCACATGGCCTTTCCAGTGATTCCGGACTCCTTTAGCCAAGGCCTCAGACACACCACCCAGACTGCTGCCAACCATGGCCTTTTTGCATAGCAGGAAAATGACACTACGCTATTTGCATTCAATATCACTGAGACCTAAGTTTCCATTGCAAAAGCTGAAAAACATGTCATGACTGTGCGTTTGTGCTCTCAACTCTCATGTGTTCTCTACATGTCTGATAGATAAGGGTGTCTATTGAAATGTGTATCTCAGTAAGATATGAAAAAGAGCATCCATGCCAAGTATCACAGTGAAATCTGCCTTTGGATTTACAGATGTCCCGTACGTGCTGCCTTTAACAGCTCATCAGCCAGTAAGACAGGTTTGTTTGGGAGTGTCGGCCTGTGACTCAGCCAGAGAAACTTTCACATGTGACAGTAAGCTGTGCAGTAGTACTGGACTGATCATGAGCTTTTGAAGGCCTGTAACAAAAGATACCTACTGAGCCTTTTTAAATGGAAACAAACTATTCATCCTCAGATTTTCACTCTTCACTGGTTTTAAAGCAACACTCCACCAATTGTACACATGGAGTTCAGTTTACTTGTCATGAGTACTACTCTGAAAATGACAACACAACATCCACTGTGGCAATGAGGGGAGCTTTTTAATATCAGACATTGAGTTGGAAGTCTATACGAGGAAATCTTAAATTACAAACTGCTGTTGAGTTTGAAGGATGTGTTGCAGTTTAGGAAATGTATAGGATCCAGCATTTTTGGGAGCTTGAACTATATTAGGGGGTAAAAGTCGGTGCTGCATAGATTGTATCATGTGAATCCCCCACATTTATTTTTTAGACTATTATAGGACACAAAACTGCTCCATAGCAGCTTTTATCTTTTACCTACCAAGCATAGTAAAGAACAGGAAAAAGGAATAAGTTATTTTAGAAAAACATTATCAAACAACTCCATTGTAAAAACAAAAAACTTGTCAGGAAGGCTGAGACATCTTAGGAATTGATTTGATTAGTCAGATCGCACTGATACTGACTTTATGAAGCAGGTCAGGTTTTGGACATGATGCTAACGGATCCACAATCACAAAACTCAAGTGTTTCCTCTATCAGTTACATTTATTCAGTGATTTTTTCTAACAACACTGTGTTACCTTACATGAAAATGATTCTCATGAGTTTTTTCCCAAATTTGGGGAACAAAAATGAAAGACCTGTATTGTCCTGGTACATAGTATATACTGTAGGTCTGCGTTAGTTAATCTGAATATTTCAGCTGCCCTTGTTATTATTATCAGGGCGAGTCATTGCATGATTATCTTTAAACTCCCCAAAAGATGCACAGAAACTTTTTCTTTATTATCTAAGACTTAGTTCAAGAATAAAGGAAAGTGTGGGAGAAATGGTTATCCGCTGGTGGGTGTTGCAAGTTAATACTGTTAGCCCACACAAACACAACATCTACCAGCTGTCTCTGTCAGCATTTGAGATTAACAGCATTAATGGACACTCTGCCTCACCTAGTGTTCTCACTGGCAGACACCTGGCATTGGTTTTTCATTTAAAACAGGAGTGTGTGTGTGTGTGTGTGTGTGTTTATGTGTGAGTGAGTCAGACCGTTGTCACCATCAAGCTGAAGATGTGTAGCTTTAAAAACCACACAGTCATTTCCACCTAAAACGGTCCGATTCTCTTGATCCTGTTTTGCTGCTGGGAGGCGAAGGTGCCAGCTGTCCTTTCACCCAGTCTGTGTCACCCATCTGCCAGCACTCTTTCAGTCTCTCTCCCTCTAACAACTTATACTGTGCCACCACGAACCTGCTGCCCATTCTCTCACACCGGCCACATGTCACTGGAAAGAATCTATTACACTATCAGCTCATTCAGAAAGAGCTGTAAAGAGGCCCGTCGGGGTGATAGAGCCCTCAGAGTGAAGAGCAGACCCCTAAAGAATATACTCCTCCTCCTATAGAAACTTCGAGTTTGTCCTGCCGTGTATCTTCAGTGTAACTGTTTATTCAGCGGCAGCTCCAGAGTCTTCTCATGCCTGTTGAAAATGTTTTTCAGCCCCTACAATGTCAACAAGTGAAAAGTATTGTTAAATCCCTCACTAACATTTCTACAGGAGTTTACAGTGCTGTGTTACTCAGTGGCAAGTTTACAGTGACTGTTTAATGCTTTATGGTATTTTAATCTCTCCTGGGATCAATATAAGACTGCCATAGGGACTTACAATGTGCTTGTGGTACTCAAGTGTTGTTAAAGCACTTAATATGTGTGCATAGTCGCAGTCATCCAGGTCATGGGATTTCTAATAGTAGTAAGTCACACCTCCCTGGTGCTCATGGAATATCTACTAGTGTATTTTATCATATTTACATTAGCACTAATATCCTGTAGGGACTTTTGGTGACTTTGTTGTATTCTAGTAACAATGTAGGACTTTTTTTTAATCCCTCTTTTATTGTTATCATCCTGATTTTCCTGTTGGGACTTTACAGTATTAAATGGTGCATATTATTCCTGTGTTGCACTTAAACTCAAATGGGTTCAGGTGGATTTTCAGTGCACACCAGGTGATTAGTTGGTTTGTCCTCTCAAAGTGCAGTAATATAGGTAAAATTCACTCGTTGTGTGGTGCACAAGCAGGTGGGACAGGAAATGGATCGACCAGGCAGGTTAACAACTGTTTTCTGTGAAGCTGTAAATGATGCAGCCTCCTATCAAACATGTAACTGTCATTAACCGCTGTCCATGTTCTTGCACTCACTCAGCCAAGCAGCACACCCCCTTCTCTTTTGCTTGTATTATTTTCACTGTGTGAACACACACACACACACACACACACACAC
>NW_019524840.1:52008-55414 GCF_002814215.2 Seriola lalandi dorsalis | reverse complement strand
TCGAAACTATGTGAATTCTTTGGCTGTGATGGTAAACATAGTCATGGTTCATTGGCTTATACATCATGATGTTTCATCCCACCCCTTTGGCTTAAATACATAATTAAGATTCTTCATCTCTTATCTGTGAAAACACTCACAGTAACTTTCTCTCAGCTAAATTGCTGTTTCTCAGTCGAACCGTGTCCCATGACAGTAACACCAGTTTACATAAATTCCCCTTTTGTTTACAATGACCCTGAGATATCTGGCCTTTTATCCTTCCATCAGCACATACAGGGTAAACAGAGGGTGGGAGTGCAGGTTGAGGGAGGGCTGTGAGGAGAGATTGCCTTGGGTAGGGAGGGTTTACTGTCTGGGGAGTTCACTCTTTAGTTATTCTCTCTCTCTGTCTCTCTCTCTCACACTCACACACACACACACACACACACACACACACACACACACACCTTGTTCTGCTCAGCACTGGACAAATCTGTGTCTGAGCCCTGCATCCTAGGCTGTCATTAATGGATCACTCTTTCTTGCATCACAGTTCCCAGAGATTTACTCATGCCAAAGGAATCTCTGTCAGCGCCCTGATAGAGATTATCTCATCATACCTTTTTTATTTGTGCTCTTGTTCTTTTCATCAATGAGATTTTCTAACGCTAGTTAAAGCCCAGAGGTAGATGAATATGTGGCTTAAAAGTTGAGAAAGTCCAGCTTTTCTTGAACTTTTCTGTTTGTGCTGTTCGGTGCGTTTCACTTGGGCAGCACACACACCACACATTTGGACTTGTCATGGCAAGAAAAGCACAGGTCTTACTAATAACATTAACAAGGCTCAGTATTATTCATCCTTTCCAGTAAAACATCACAGTGTGAGTGTACCAGTATGCACAATAGCAGTACCTTGAAACCAAAGCATCACTATTGATTAATCTGTCAAATATGGTTGTTTATTGCAACCAGCAGTCAATGCAATGATATAAAACAAAGGAAAGCACCAAATCGTAACATTGGAGAAGCTGGATTCAACTATTCTTTGGAGTTTTAACTATCACTTGCTTTTGATTAATTACTAGCCTAACGAACTTCATTTTCAATCGACTGACTGATTAATCTTGACTAATCGTTCCAGCTCTACATTGCAGGAGTTGATTTTGTGACAAAGCAGTGACATTTTCTAATTTTCTTTTTTACATTTTATTTGATGTAATCACTTTCCTCCAGCTTGCTTCCTACATATCCCAGAGTGCCATTCACTTTTCTGTCAGAGAAACCTGAACTTGTGAACATCAAAGTAAAAAGGAAGTCAGGCCCTGAACGCTGGCATCAGACGTCCTGTTCACTCGCTCTCTGATCAGGAAGTTCCATGACTGTGACAGTTTTAGATTTTATTCAAGCAAAACTCTTGTGTTGTGTTTTAACATTTGCGAAAGTTGGTTTCTCTTGTTAAATGAAAAAAAACAAAAAACAGCTCAAAACAAGGTGTTAAATTTTTTTTATTTGGAGTTAGTCCTGAAAGTTGGGTTGTAATTGCACCAGTTATAAAATTTAGTAACAGGCCTCGTTACTTGTGGTGCATAAAACCAGTTTATCAGCTTTTTCTATACTGGATTTCTCCTAATCCTTAAGCCTCTAGATCTGGAAAGGAGTCTGAGAGTTGATTCTGTGGGACCAGCGCCAGAACTTGACATGTACAGCTGATGATGGAGATTGCTGAAAAATCTTCTGCTTATAAAGCTGCCATTGTAGTCTCTGCAAACCATTTCAAACTGACATCAGCTCATCAGGCAATTTCCCACAGGAATGCAGGAAAATACACCACGAAACAACAGAATGAGCCCAGAAATGCAATGTCCAATACCACTAGCTTTTAGTTTACAGTACTAAAATATTTTTGGGCCATTTGTTTTCTTTTTTAATAGTCAGCATCATTTACTTACCACAGTATATTAATGACTTGATTAAGAATGTAAAGGCCTATGCTGTTGCTATTTTCTTGCAGGTGACACTGAGCATACGTGCATGCTAGCTGCATGATGTTGTAGGCGTTGTCACCCAGGTGTCAGGCAGGATTTATCACTTTTACTCACAGAAACAGAGCGACAGTTGTGTAACAGCCAAAGCTCCGTCCTCTCACCTGCTCTTCCTGCTCACAGACTTGGACTGTGATGACAGCTTCCTGCCGAGCCAGCAGGAGCCACATGCGGCAGGTCCAGAGGTCGCTGCAGGGTAGTCCACAGCATTTCATCTGTCAGATGACAGTGTGCTCTTTGCCCAGATGTAACCATGGGGCTATAATATGTCAGTTTTTATCTGTTTTAGGGAAGCAAAATGAGTGCACATAAACATTTACAATACAGCATGGCCTTTGCTGTAACTTCACTAAACCATTGCAGCCATTATTTCCTCTTTCATACAATCTAGTTGTTTTTCATTCTAATAAAATGAGAGCAGTACTTATGTTTTTTTGTTTTTTTTTTCTTTGATTAGAGCCAAAATGTGGCCGGGCCAGACAGAGCAAGAAAGTGGCAAAAAGTAGGGACCTCTGTGTCTCCACTTTGACAATAAAAATAGGAAAATTACTTATGCTCTCTGGAAACATTGTGTGCATAAGATACTGATGCGATGATGTCAGGCCTGCTACTGAACAGAAAGTTTAAAAGCCTGGAGATTTGGTTGTTTAACTGAAGCCACAGCCTATAATTGTGGTCAATAAAAAAATATATGTGACTTATCCTGCTATTTCATGAGGTTTAATAGCCAGTTTTGGTCTCATGCCCTCTGCACATGAGAGGTAACCACTTACAGTAACTAAGGAAGCATTTTGTCATCTGGATTGGAGATAACCCTCTGCTCAGTGTCATGCCACTGTGTTTATTGCAATGCAGCGCTTGTATGGTACACTACAATGTAGTTCAAGGTCACAGTGGAATGTATGCTGAGGTGTGCATGACTGATTTCACAACTTACTAATCCTCTGAAGCTTCATAGTGTCGGAGACAGGTGTGTCCGATCGTAAACTCTGACTGTGAAAGAGCCAAAAAAACAAAATCCAACACGGTATTGATCCCTCTCTCTTAATTGCTGAAGAAATATAATATTGGAAATAGAGTGAGAACAATTGATGGGCAGAGAAATTAATAGAAAACAAAATGGAGATAGTCCTTCATTTATTTATTTTTAATTTTTATTCATTTTTTGCCCAATTGGAGATTCGGCCTCAGCCTGCAGAGCTACCACACACTGCATGTTTGCACTGGTAGTACACAGTAACCCAGAGAGAAGTCCCAATCAAAACTGGGTCAGTTTGCTTTCCATTCATCCAGTAAAAAAAAAAAAAAAAAATTGTAAAAAATAAAAACTCCACATATATGTTATGAAATGTTTCTGTTGTCATTGATTTGAGTGGCCTGAG
>NW_019524840.1:32721-51475 GCF_002814215.2 Seriola lalandi dorsalis | reverse complement strand
TCTGCATGAAGCTTTGAAAAGTTTGAAAAAATAACCCTGATGGTGTCATCAGCCATCAGCTAGATGCTACATTAGCTGCTACTAGCATAACACCACCAAGTGAGCTGTTGGTGGTTGATTTGTATTGTGGTTAATGTAGGCGTCAGGTTTTTTTTTTTTTTTTTTTAAGTCAGTTGTCTTTCCAGCAATGTTATAAGAGTGCAGTGCTATATTTGTGGAGCAAAGAATCATTTTTGACATGAAAGCCTTTACTACAAGCTGGAGGTTTGAAGTGTTTGAAAGAAGGGGGCATTTAGGTGGCAGAGAGGGTTAAATGGCATTCTTGCATTCGGTGTAATACTGGAGTATTGCACCGGGCTACACCTTTTGAAGAGTTAAACATAGCATTTTATTCAAAAAGTTATCCCTCCAAATGTAGTGCAAATTTTTACTGTAACAAGAAGAAAAACATCGAAAGGAAAAGCAAATTAATGGTAAAGATTTTCAACTTGCAAAGAATTTTTTTCCAATCTGATGTTCTTATGAGATACTGACAGGTTTCCTTGATATGTCATTTGGGTGCGCCGTAATATCTTCACTACACAGAACACTTTTTTTTAAAAGAGTTAAAGATGATCAGTGAAAAGTCCTATTTTGTCATCTCAGCTTTTCAAGTAGTAAACAACATGGCAGCTAATGAAATGCTTGGATGAAATCTGCGGTCTGTGTGTGACCACTCAGTTGGCAGACGCTCCCTGTAGACAGTGGGATTTCTTTCTGGCATCAACAGTACAAACAGTGTTGTTTGTATTGACTGGATTCACTCACTTCATACAGCAGGACTTAAACTGTTTATTGACTGACTTCTATCTGGATTAGATGAAATTAAAGACTCAAGTGAAATGAATAGAGGTGGCTGTAACTTCAGTGCAGCCTCACACTGACAGAAGGAGTGATAAGACTTTGCTGATGTGAGATAATCCGACACCAGCAACGTTCTGTTGTGTTGTCGGACATGCATAACTCTCTCACAGTGGTCTGACTGTGTGCATGTGCGTGTGTTTGTGTTATGGCCGGTCAGCTGTTGCTGGTTATTGCTAATCTGTGGTTGATAATTAGCATTGCAGGCTGATACACAGGAGTCCTCGAGTCTTCTAGGATCAGTCTCAGAGTTGAGGGTATGGATAGTCATTACATAACACACACACACACACACACACACACACACACACACACACACACACACACACACACACACACACACAAACAAAGACGTGATGCTGAACTGTGTCTCTGTTCATTCCCTGTCTGCTATCTTATTCTCCAGAGGCGCTCTCCTCCCCACAATCAAGCTCAACAAAACACTTTTTTGTTCTTTGATGTGGCTCTCAGGCTGAACACCATTCCCTCTGCATCTGCATCTGCTGATTTTTTTTTTTTAATCTATAGTTGGTGCTCTTCTTACTGTCTCACTCTCTTTTGGTTTGTTTGCACATTGTGTTTGTTTAGGCTTTTGTTTGTTACATTTGACAAACTGCTATGTTGACATGAAAGCCTGGACTTTCATCCTGAATGTCTCTCTCTCTCTCTCTCTCTCTCTCTCTTAGGCTCTCGGCGCTGCTGCGTTGATAGTGTATCTGAGTGGACTTTAGCTGCAGGTCAGATGGCAAATGCTTGCACTGATGTTTGTTTGGATGATAATGTTACTCAGTGTGAAGCTCTCTCTGCCTTGTTTTCCCTGGAGGTTGACAGCTTTTTCTGGACAGCAGTTTGTTCACAAAGCACCACTGTGCATAATAAGAGGAGCAGGACAAATGATCAGTGCAGTAACATGTCGTCATGTGCTCTCCTCAGATGCTGGAGCAGAGATGGATTGTTTCTTTACCTCACGTGACCTCTGAACTCTTCTGCTTTCTGCCTGTTCAACCTTTTTACACATGAACACATGTAGAAGTCTGTAAACTTTAAAACATACAATTTTATTTCAGTCTTTTAGAACACCCAGTTGTTTTTGTCATTTATTGGATATATATTTTGTTCTTCTATAGTTTCACTGAAAACTGTCCTGCAATGAAGAGAGTGTATTGTAAGCCGCTGTGCTGTGGGTATTGAATTGTCCCTTTTTTTTTGTATTGGAAAAAAAAAAAGTCTAATATGAATTTTAACAGAAACTTGCCAGCAAATGAAGTATTTTCCACGACCTTTAAACCATGCTCAATGGAAAATACTCGTCCCTGATTGGCCGTCAAATTTTTACACAGAGGGACTCTTGGTGCATGATGTGCAGCTAACTTTTCTCAGCATCTATTTTCTTCACTTTCTAATCCTGCAAGCATTTCTTGAGCTGTGCTTGTTGCAAGACGACCTCCTTTACTATGAACTCCTGAGCTCAGTGTCTTTTTGCTACAAAAACAGCTTTTGGGTGTGTGGGAGCATAAAAAGCCGCAATCTTTAATGTGTTGAAAACAAACTGGTCCTTTTTAAATACTCTTGCTATGTTTCTGTGAAAGGGTTTTGGTACCATCTTCGGTCTTTGGTATCATCTTTGGTAAGATCAGACACATTGAAAGTATCAACGGTAGTTCTGTAATTCTGCAT
Source organism: Seriola lalandi dorsalis (assembly GCF_002814215.2). Lineage (NCBI taxonomy): Eukaryota > Metazoa > Chordata > Actinopteri > Carangiformes > Carangidae > Seriola > Seriola lalandi. The sequence goes on along the minus strand of NW_019524840.1, from coordinate 48,898 downwards.
CGGGCACACATCTGTGTATGTGGTGTTAGTGCTGTCTCCTTTGAAATGCGTTAGCATCACATACTCCAACTGCACAGACTGTAGGAAATTGCATGACACATGGGCCGTTGATCCCCTTCCTTTTCAGATCAGTGACATCTATCCTACAAGTAGGGGATGGGCGTGCAAGCTTCACTCTTTTCTCTGCACTTAGCACTTTGTTATTACTTTGTTCCATCGGTCACATACCAGAAATAACCTTTATGACAGACTCATTAGGGTCAGATAAAATAAAATGGTTAAGAATAAACTCTTGTTTATTCTTGTTCACAGACCATTACGTCCTTATGAAGGAAGGCATTTCATCTACCGAGCATTTTATAGAAGCAGATTTCCCTTTTTACCCAAGTGTGAGGATGATGAACCAGTAAACTTAATGTACAAATTCAGTAGTTATTTGATGATTAAAAATACATTTATATGAAAACTATGTATCTTCTGTGAACACTAGTGTATTCTATATCCGTGGACACCTCTCTGAAGCTGCACAAGACACTGGCCTCTGACATTTTACACTTCCTGTCGTTCTCTGTTCCCTCTATCTGTCCATGCCTCCCTTTCTCTCCCCCACTCCCTTGTCTCTCTCTCTCGATGTCACTGTGCCAGTCGTTATTTGGAAGCCCTCACTCATATCTCTGCTGTATATTTATCTCTCTGCTTCCACTCTGCCGGCGCTTCCTGCAGCCTAATAAGGTATGGATACAAGGAGAGAGGCAGGGCACAGGGGCCGAGGGAAGATGGTGGGAAAAAGGTTGGACAATAGGAATCAGAAGTATTTTCCCACAAATTGGTTTTGGTCTGTGCACACATGCGTGTTTCTGCAAGCATGCTTGTTGTTGCATAAAGAGAGGCCACACAGTTGAGGGTGAAACGGCGAAATAGAATAAAGCCAACAGGATAATATAGGCCTTTAGGCCAACATATTCCCAAACGCTGGGAAACACTTTGATGTAGGAGATTGTAAACACTATGTAATGATATTTGCCCGGATAAACGCGCATGAATATGACACACAGACCAAAAAGTACAACATGAAAGTACTTCAAAGTCTGTTCTGATGTTTCTGCAGAAATTTTGTGGGCAATGTCTCACTGTAGTATTTCAACGATTGTTCTAGCTCTTTTCATTTACCGTCTCTCTGCTGATGCACATCAAAAGCCTCCAGCAGGAAAGACTATTATTAATCACGCTGGTGTTCTCACACACACACACACACACACACACACACACACACACACACACACACACACACACACACACACACACTAAGAGTCCTTCGCTAAGAGAAATAGCCTGAACTACCAACCACAAACCACCACCCACATCCTGTATTCTCTCCTCTTTCACTGTTGCTTCCTCTTGACTGGGAGGTGTTTTCTCCATCATGAATTGGGGCTTCTGAGTTTTAAAGTGCATATGCAGTTTTACTCAGCCGTGATATCCCCTCTGTGACCTGTCACCTGATCCACCTCATACTATACGCCTTCAACCGTGCAGCAGATTAGATTACCACAATATTCACTAAACTCAGTTGCCCCCCCGCCACCCCCCGCTCTGTACCTCTCAATAACTGCCTCCTCTGTCTCTGCCTTTTAGAAATGCCCCAACATAACATGGAGAGCTCCAGGAGCCAGTGGCAGCAGGGGCTACGGCCGCCGTGGATCGCCAGAGTGGCCGGAGGTCAGAGTCCCGCCTCCTCAGGGGCGGAGTCAGATACAGAGAGCAGCAGCACAGAGAGCGAGAAGGTAAGTGAGTGAGGCAAGGCTGTTGGTGATGGCGATGTAGTAACAGACTCTTTTCATGCCAGACTGTGTGTTGGTGGCACAGGAAACCAGCTCCTGTAAGAACAAGGAAGCATCTTCCTACATGCATTGAAACCAGTGACTCACACCACATTTCTAGACTAAACTCTTTATTACTTTGAAGCTTTCATCTGGTGACTTTGTCAGCGTTTTTTATTTTCTTTTTCTCAGTCCTGCATTAGAAAGGTGGAGGCGGGCTCATTGAGGGTCCTGCCATCGGCCTCAATGCTCCAACAGCGAATTGCAGAGATCGACCAACAGAAGGAGGAACTAAAGATTGAGGTGAGCGTGTGAGACACGTGTTGTCCAATCACAGACGGACACAAAAACCACCAATCGTCTGAATTTGTCACAAAAATGTGCAGCAGACAACTGGAGGAATTGAAAGAGGTAAAATAATTAATCAAGCCAATCAATGGAAAGTTGAGTATCTGCAGCTTTTTTGCTTGAATGCTAGTTAAATGAATCTTTGGGATTGGGACTGTTGTTTGGATAAGAGGAGCTATTTAAAGATCTGACTCAAGCTCTAAGAAACTGACCTTTCTTTTTTTTCTTTTTTTTCATGGATGATCAGTTGAGAAGATGAATCAATAATGACAATAATCAGAATGAAGTGGAAGAAATGTTGCCATCTGTTGCATAACAACAGGTGGTTAAACTTTTATCACAGGTTTTTTTTTTTTTTTTTTCCTTTTGATGCACTTTGACTGCTGCAACAAATTAACAACCCCGACAGAGCGTTCACGGAAAGCACTAAAGTGATTTCAATTGCGTCGCTGCTGAAGTCTGCATTTTTAAATCTCCACGCCATTTCCAAACACCACCACAGTCACGGTAAAGGAATGCATATCTCTGACTTGCTCAAGCTCCGGTCAATATGATTCAGCTCAGTCTCCAGTCTTCTGTCCTCACAGCTGCAGCTGGAAATCGCCCTGCTGCAGGGCGAGCTGCAGACGGAGAGGAACCAGCTGCTCAGACACACACAGAAGCTGCAGGCGCTACAGCACGAGGCCAGGCAGAAAGAGAGACACAGACACACCGACAGACCAAAGGTAAGAGAAACTCATTTAGTTTTGTGTAATATATGATCTGTTAAATTTAGTTTTTCATTGCTTACAGCAATAGAAGTAATGAGTTTGTGTCATGTCTTTATGATTCATGACCAAATGAACTTCTTTCTTGGAGACGAAGCTAATATGTGTTGATGTTACGTTTAATGGCTTAGTGTAGAGATCACAATCACAACAGAAAAAGTAAACTTAAAGGATTCCGCAGAAACGTGTGGGCTTGGTAATGTTCCACTAACATCAAAACAAGATCCTTTTAATGATAAGTCAGTTCCCGTGAAATGATTGTTGGATGTCACAGGCTCCAGGACAGCGCCGGTCGAAGACAAATGTCTCTAGTTATCCTGTATACATGGTTGTGAAATGTTTATTTTTCCCTTTTGAAATAGTTTTTGTTTTTGCTTTAGAAACTTACGTGAGAACTGTACTCTTGCTTCACTCCTTTTCTCGCCACGTCTGCTACCGCAGGAGCGAGAGAGTCTGGAGGAGGAGAGACGTAGGGTGGAGGAGCTGAAGAGGAGGTGTGAGGAGAAGGAGAAACTGATCCCCAGTCAGCCAGAGAGCCAGAGAGCACAGCTAACCCTGCAGCTGCAGCAGGTGAGTGGCTGTGTGTGTGTGTGTGTGTGTGTGTGTGTGTGTGTGTGTGTATATACACATATATATATGTATATCTTTATGCAGCATGGATGATAACTTGGGTGAATACCACACACATGTACAAAAGTTCAGCTTTGTCAAAACATCCACTAAACTATCAGGGAAGGATTCATCATCGCTGCCTGTGCAACACTGGAATCTCTTCTGTGGAAATATATTAAACACAAACAGACTGCCATCTGTAACCTGACTTGCAAGCTTCCCAGGAATCATGGGAATTAAACTAGCCAGGTGATGTAATCTAAATACAAAATCTATTAGATTAGGAGTGATTCAGTTACAACAACCAGCGTTTATTTCCTACTTTGAGAGGGTTTGGGTGGTAAATCATATTTAGAAACACATGAAGGTGGTGCTCTAGTGGTGAAGATTTCTAACATGGCCCAAGAAAATCTATATTGTTTCAGACAACAATCCACAATTTATTGATCAACACTCTGAAGTCTTTAAGCCCTGTGGCGTATCTGATGTTCCTGAACATGTTTAGAGGATACTGAAAGTGTAATAATAATCACATTGGAGGCAGATATCCAGGTGAAACCTAAAACGTGCTGGAGTGTCGACATGTTGTCATCAGTGTTGACTCCTTTAAATGATGTTTTTTTTAGCTGCACAATGTGAGCTTGTTCAGTACCTGTTTGACCTGATGTGTCAGTGTTTCTGAAGTTTACACACACACACACACACACACACACACACAGATGTGTATTGTATTTCGTAAATGTGACAGAACAAGATGGGACAGCGCTGTGTTTAAAAAGCCGTGTTTTAATGACATGTTTGGTGAAGTCCAGCAGCAGGTTGTTACTGGATGTTGTGACATGTCAGGTTTATCTTGAAAGAGCTTTTAGAAACTGGTTTGACACAAATTGCTTCACAGAAAAAACCACACTTATGCACACAAATAGGGGACTTACATAGAAGACTAGAATAAACACTGCACAAGAAAAAGACGGCAGGTATCCCATTTATAAGACAGAGAGGCTCCTGATGGGACAATAAGACTGTGTGACTTTTTACTTTCACTTGCACTTTTGTGCACTCGACATGTCTTGACTGTTTTTGAAAGTGTTCTTCAGGTTCAGTAGGAAGCGAAGCATTGAAGCTCGTGGTTATACTGACAAATTCTGAAGATATATAAATTGCCAGAAGTTTTTTTTTCCTTCTGAACAATAAATAAATTAAAGTCAAATTATGATTTGCACGTAATGTACTGAAGCCTTTGATTCTGTACGGAGATGGCCACTACATTGAAGCAGCATCTGGATGTTGATGCACACAAACGCATCTGGAATGAAAATAAAAATCTGCTATCTTCTGTTGTATGTTTTACTGATTGAGTAATAAAAGGAGTTAAAGCACTTCTCAAATGAAGGTGTAGCATTTTGGAATTGGATCGTACTGTCTATCGCTTCATGCAAATGGATGAATGAAGCGATAGACAGTAAATTTCACAAAATGCTGCATAAAATTTACTGAAGGTTACTCAGGTCTGCCTTTGGAGGGGGGGGGGTTATTTAAATAACAAACTTTGAATCAAAGAACAGCAACATCAAGTGTTGAAGATCTTGGAATTTTAGTAAAATCTAAACAGTCAGAAAATACAGTAAACTCTATCAGACATTCAACTAACAATCATTTTTCATTATCAATTTATCTACCAATCATTTTCTCGATAAACGGATTAAATGTTTGACTGTCACAATTTCCTAGAGGATCAAATCAAGGGCAGTCAGATAAGACTTTTTCTGTGTTTTTATTGCAGGAGAAAGAGGTGATGGAGGCAGCAGCTCGGGCCTTTGAGGATTGGGAGTTTCGTGTTCTGGAGCGAGAGAGCGGCATCGATGAGGAGGACGAGAGAGCGGCGGACAAGGAGAAGGAGGGAGAGAAAGACGGGGAAATGGAAAAGGAAATGTCACGTCAGCAGCGCGTGGTCAGCACAGCGCAGGTAAACGATGTGTTTTAGAGAATTTCACAGCTGCTGTCTGATGTGTTGTATGATCCTCATGCCATCGTTTACACTCGCTGGCTGACGTGACATTAACCCTCACACACACTTCCCCTCAGTTCAGATATGTTACAGCGGGCGCAGGAAGTAACAGGAACGCCCTGCAATCTAATGCGATCCAACACAACACCCTTGCAAAAAAAAAGAAAAAAGAAAAAAGAAATTCACATCAGTGAAGTTTCATAAAGTTCAGATTTAAAAACATTTGGTCCTTTTGAACTTGGTTATTCTACATTGTAATATGTTTCTGTTATTGTAATCTCACCCTGGACACAGACGTACAATGCTAGACAAGATTTTACTGTATCCGGATAGAAGTGTAGATGTGCACCTTAATTAAAACTCTCACTTGAGTTTATGAAAGTTTGTTTCCTTCAGTATTTGTGTAGGAACCCACGACCCTTATCGACCTCTACTTCTCCAATATTGATTGATTTTTCTTGCGCAGCTGCTCACCTCTTCCCATCTCTATTATCTGTGATCAGTGATTCACACAAAAAGTCACATAGAGTTAAAATAAGGAGAGGGCAGACCAGAGAGTGAACTCTAAAGCCACAAATCTGTGTTCCTCTTATAATAATCAGAGTTGTTGGCATTTATTTCCAAAGCTTTGCTGTAGCATTGTTGTTATTAACTTACTGGCCTTTAGGGACTTAATGCCACATTAGACGGCTAGTCAGGGTGGGAATTAGAGTGCACACACACACACACACACACACACACACACACACACTCTCTCTCTTTTCCCTTCACAGTCCATGGTTGTCACTGCAGTTTCAGACGTGCCCTCCCTCCCTCCCTCCCTCCCTCCTCCACTGTCAATTGCTGACATGAACATGAACTCTTTACCTCACACTCGCCAGCATCACCGTGACGCTGTCACATGACTCTGCGCAGTGAGAATAATTACACCAGAGGCCACCATGATAGACAAATCGAAGATCAAGACGGAGGGAAAGTGGAGGAGGAGAGACGGGGGAGGGGATTTGGAAAAGTTTGGATCAAGTCCACGCAGTCATGGCTAAAAAGATAATGGGGATTATTTTGTTCAACATTGAGATCACATTTATTTATCAATGTTATTTTGGGAACAAAATACAATGCCTGTCATTCAGGAGTTTACTGGACAGAGAACAGAGAGGCCTTGGTTGGACTTACCAGAACAGGCACAGAGACAATATAGCTCCCAGCTACGTCTGATTTACTGTGGAACCCAAGATAATTATCATATTTTTCTATCAATTTATTCAGCAGCTTCATAATAAAGAAAGTCAAGAAATGCAACAAACTGCGAGACCGTAAACCTCTTCAGATCAAGATGATCATTTGAAGAGGCCTGGAATATTTTGGCACTAAATTTACAATCACAGTGACACGCCGACTGTTGAAACACCGGCACCTTAATGTGCACTTTGTTGAGATGATGATTGTACTGACTTAATTATATATTGTTTTCAATCTCTAATTCAGGGTCTGAGCTTCAGATTGTTTGTACACAACCTCTAAACATGACAGTGATGTGCATATTTACGCTCACCTCACATGCTCGTTGCAACACTTTCTGTGTTGTCAAGTCACATTTACAAAGCTATCGTGATCGGCTAAAATATACTACAGCCATGCAAGCACCTCTGTGAGCTCAGTGACACTGCTGATGCTTAACAGGTGATGGGAACTTAGTTTTAATTCAGTACTGGACAAATAAATATTATGACCTGATGATGGCGTTAGTGAAAAGTCAGGGTACCACCAGAGCCACTACAACTCCTCCCACAGGGAACATGAGTTTTCATTTCAAGCCATCTGATAGTATTCAAGACATTTTACTGAAAAGCACAATGCCCAGTCTCATGGTGGCGACAAAATATAAGTCAGGGATTCATCTTCCGGGGACCAAATCCACGTTTGCATAAAATTTGCTAGCGTGGCTAAAAAGTGGTGTGCAGTGAATGCTGACAGATGCTTTGTTAATAAACTACTGTTTACAGGCCAGTAAAAGATCAAATGCACGTATCTAACTTATTTCTGAGGCTGCCTCCATTTGAAAGTGAGAGCAATTCTGTACATGTGTTTTTTTTGTTTGCAATCTGACATATGAAATTTCAAAAGGCTGCTTTTCCATTCACGTCGGACTCCAAGGGAACATATAAATACAGACAAAATATAGATGGTGAAAATAATATCGAATTGCTGAGCGATTAGCTGGAGTATGTAAGAGGTGGAGTGCAGAGATGAAGAGAGGGATTGTGTGAGAGGGATGGTAGTTGACTCAGCTGCAGTGTGGCCTCGCTGCAGAGGACAGCTCATGTCTAAACCCTCTGTCTGTCTGTCTGTCTGTCTGTCTGTCTGTCTGTCTGTCTGTCTGTCTGTCTGTCTCTCACTGTGTCACATTAAGGTGCTGATTTAATATTGGTCCATGATTTTCTTTGAGTTACACTCTCAGCCCTGCTGTCATGCGTCTTGTCTCGTGCCTCTCATTGACTTGTAAAGTGGATGTTTGATTTGCATTGTATCTCTGCTGAAAAGATCGACTTAACTCAGGGCTCTGCGTTTCCTCACACAACACACACACACCCTGTCACATCAGGGATATTTACCTCATATTACATCACAGCATAATGAAAAGATTAAGTAAACTCGGGCCAGCCAGATGAATCAGCTGCAGCACAGGACATTTCTTTTGAGGAGGAGAAAGCATATGGCAGTCCACGCTGACAGGAGTTATGTTCTGAATTATCAGGAGCGAGTCCAGCAGTTGGAGAGAGAGCTGAAGGAGATGGAGAGGGAGAAGGAGAGGGAGCTGAACGCCTTGAGGAAAGAGAGGAGAGGACTCATCCACACAAATCAAACGGTAAGAGGGATTGGTTAATATTGTAGACTACTTAACAAACAGTAATATTTTGCTTTGGTGGTTCATTCATTAGTCTGTCATTGATATTTGACACAGTTTTGAAACACTTTTTCGAATTTAGCAAAAAGAAGTGAACCAGCACAAATTGAAAATGGCGACTGTGTAAGAAATCAACCTCTAATTCTCGGTTTTACATTGAACTGAAAAATGTTTTGATTCACTCAGCAGAAAGCTTTTATTTTAGCAACAAAAAAAAAGCTCTAATAAAGTCACTGAACACTACTTGCTCAGCATCAAACAGCAGTGATGCAGAATCGGCAACTAGCTGATCAACGTAGAGGAGTATTTAGCAACTAAAGAGCCTCTTATTCCCCTCAGGAGTTGGTGCGAGACCAAAATGGAGCTAGAGGAGAGTGAATATTGGGCTTAGATTCCTCAGGCTGGTGCAAACAAGGATCCAAATGAATGCTAATGTTGCTCCATGTCTGTAGGATGGTTATAAATTCAACTGTTTGCTATGGAGCTCGCCAACTTCATGACGTGATGAACTGATTATGTCAGTGTTTGTTACAGCTAGTTGTGCTGCTAACCGAAGCGTACCTAGCTCAGATGTGCTAACAAGCTAACTTACTGATACAGTAATATTTCATTCTAAGTACATAAGAGAAGCCTTATATAGCATGTTGTTTACGAGGTGAGCCTCTGGAGATGAATCATGTGATTTTCCCACAATGCTGCATAAAAATGGATGAAAAATCGAATCAAACTACTGTCTTTTAAACTTTGTCTTTCATCTCTTTTTTCCACCGGACTTCAGCTCAGTTTTATAAGAAACATGCCCTGACTGTTTGTAGGCTAAAATTTAAAGGACAGCCCACACCATGTGTTATCAGTGTTTATTATGAATTCTTGCTGTTCCAAAGTATGTGATTTACTCAGTCACTAATTAAACTGTGCTGTGACTTTATCACACAGCCAGCGGTTTGCCTTTGATCAGACATACGACCGCACCAGTTAAAATGAGGAGGAGACGAGATGTGAATGGAGAAAAAGCAAATCAGACATGGAGAGAGTGAGCGAGAGAGCTTAAGTTAAGCTGGAGGGAGGGGAAGGAAGGGATAGAGGGAGGAGTGAGCAATGAGAGGGAGGGTGCTGCGTTTGTGAATGTGTGTGTACATGTGAGTGTGTGCGGATGTGTGAGAGGGAGAGAGAAGGCGAGCTGGGAGAAGTTTCACATCCTTGCAGCGAGCGGTAAGCTACGAAATCTGCACTCAAATCGATCTGCATGGCTGGCGGTCGTTCAGGTTGTTGGTCAGAAAACTGCCTCAATGTTTAGTTGATGTGCTCTTCTAAGTGAGAGAAGAGAGACAGCTGGGGGTCGGGCAGAAGGGAGTGGCAGCACAGAGGAGGAGAGAGGGACAAGACGGTGTCAGACAACATGACCAAGTATGTGTGACTACAGTACGACTGTGAGAGCTCATCGTGTCTGACAGAAAATGACAGAGACACTAGATAGTTTTGGAAAAATGAATCTGATTGGATCTCACTGTAGCAACAAGGGACACTGGAAGCATTTGTAACAGATTTTACTCTAAGATATCAACTAAATGTTGGAGAAAACGGTTACATAAAAGCTTTTAAGTCTTCATTTTCATACATTCCCTGTGGGCAAGTGCTAATGTAGAGTGGTGATAGAGACAGATAAGGGTTAAACACTGGACTGCATGTGGCGACTGAATTGCTCATGTGTTTGTGAGTCAAGCAGGGAGGGAGGGAAAGATAGTGAGGCAATGATAATTTTTTAACTCATTGCGATCCCTCTTGGAAGTGGAGTTTTCATTCTCAGCCAGATGTGGTATGTCTAACGCGGCAGCCTTCGTCAGTCACTGCGTTTGTGATCTTCCCCCCTGCCGCGGTTCATATAAGCTGTTGGTGTTTTCGCGACCTGGCGGCGGGTTTTCATCGAAGATGCGTGACTGAATTTCGAATGAAATTTAATGTACTCCCACAGGTTCACAAAGAAAAGAAGCCGCTCGCCGATTGGTCGAACATCACCGGCTCTGCCCCCTGCATGATGTCACTTTCCCCTCTGACCGCTCACAAGCCCCCTCAGGTATGCCACCTGTCACCATGGAAACAAGAGGGCTAGAAATTTACAGTTATTTTCATTATGGACAAATTTCTTGTTTTGTCCGTCCTGCAGTCCAAAACTCAAAGACACTCAGTTTCATATCACAGAAGGCTAAAAAGAATAAGCAAATATTGACATGTGAGAGGCAGGTGCAGTGAGTTTTCAGTATTTATTCTTACAAAACGATCAGTTGCTTATGAAAATAATCAAGAGACTAATCTTGTCATAGTTTAAAAACATTTTGAGATGAAGTTGAAATGTTTCACATGCACACTCTGTTCTCTTATTTTGTAGGAGCCATGCAAAGAATCTACCAGTTTGCCCAGAAGACGGAGCTCGCACCGCAACAACAAGCTTAACGACAGGCCGCTCTCAGCACAGGGTGAGCTATTCTCCTTTTCTCTTACCTATTGTGCTCCTGATTGCTTAAGCTGAGCTCGCTCTCTCTGCACTCATGCCCTCGTTTTGTCCCACTGTTTGTTCAGTTCCCTCCCTTTTAGTCAAATCAAAGGTGTGTCAGTAGAGTCGCCATGTTGTTATTATGTTTGCAGAGAGCAGGATTTACCTGCACAGACCGGATGAGCCAGAGAAGCGCCCCTATACTTAAGTCTAGAGACTCCTCAGTGGTATCTGTGAACATAATCACACACCTATCTGTCACCAAATGTCAGAGTAGCCTGATGTGCAAGGTCATGTCAAGTCTTGCCCTCCCTTCACTTGCAGTGATCTGTTCCTGAATGCTGTAACTGAACGCTCTTGATCTCATGTGTTTTATCAACTTCATACACTTGCGTTACTTCTCCCACACCTTACATAAAGCCCTTTGTGCTGACCGACTCATTTTGTTTCTCATGTGTCTTTTTCTATCATCTCCTTCCTCTCTCAGGGTTGGTGAGGACGCTTCCAGACAGCCAGACGCCAGAGGCTTTCACTTCCCCGCCTCCCTCCCATAGACTCAGCAATGGACACAGCAGTGGGCACAGACCTGGGACGAGCAACGGCGGCGGGCTCTTCACTCCGTGCAACAGTACGACAAGCTCTCGAGCTGCCAGGTCAGTTACTTCACTGCTCGTTTGATTAACACAAGGAGTGGCTTTTTTTTTATATTTATTTATTTTATGTATGTTTGTGACTGATCCATATGTGGTATGTTTTATTGTAATACCAGTTTTAACTTGCGGTGATTGTGTTCCCTTCAGTAATGAATCAATGTAACTCTTCCTCTCACAGCCCATGCCTGTTGGATCTTGTGGAGATTGAGAAGAAACTGAGGGAAGCCAAGGCAGAGAGAGAGAGGCTGCTCAGAGAGAGGGTGAGTCACCTGCCGTGGGAAACACTAGCTGGCACCTCTAATCATCCGCAACACACTGCATTAGACACGGCTGTCTGATCACTGACACCCACTCAGCTCGCACATGATGGTCCAAGAAGACTGCCAGCAGATATGTGGATGTTTGTAATGCGTGTTTGCAGCATTGGGAAATGCCAAGACTGAAAAATGTGCGGCCATATGATTTGAATTTATGTGTTTTGAAACTGGAAACAGGGGTTTTCACATATGGATACATATATCAATACAATACAAATAATTTTCTATGATTCATGTGTACATGCAGGAAGAGCGACGGCGGTTGTTGTTGGAGGAGAGAAGTCAGCGAGAGCTCAACTCTCCCAGAACAGAACCGCTGGAGACAGAAACTCCGCAAAGACCAGAACCAGAACCAAAGGAGGAACCAAAGGCCAGTTCTCCCCCAAACTCCCCAGAGGTATGTATGAAATGACAACCATCAGGTAGCGTTTAAGGACCACAGAAGATACATTTTCAGCTTCTCTCTGTGAACACAGCTCTGGTTATTAAGTAGCAGCTGCAGGAAATGGATTAAAAAATAATATTTAGAAGAGATGCAACAGAGGCTGAAGTCTCCTAACGTTTAGTTGCTGACATACGTCACGCTCCGAAATTGCATTTTTCCATAATGCAAATATCCTGTACAGTCTGACCCTCAATGCCAGGTAAACACCCACGTCCTATTAAACGTTTCCCAGTTTTTTTTAACACAGGCTTTCAATAAATGAAGCCACCAGTTATTATACAACTGTGTTCTGTGTTTGAATCAATGTTAAGTCGTTGTTTCAGAAATATGAACTTAAATCAGTCAGTTTTTGCAGTGTAGGAAAGGTAGAGTACATGTGAGGAAAACAACAGACGCGTCCAGTATCGTTATCCAATATGATCAAATCTTTATCTTCTGATCACAGAAAGCTCAGTTTGTTTGTCTCAAAAACAAGTGTAACCATGGCTAAAGGCCACAGTTTCCTCACTTTCCATGGAAAATGTAGTGACTCTTTTCAACCACATTTAAACTCCATCTGTCCCTGCAGCAGCGCAGCCTGCCCCTCTTCCTCTCTCCGAACTTTGACCTCCGGGCCCACGTGGAGTCTTTGGGTCATGGGGTGGTCGGCTGCACAGACCTGCGGCTGACGCCTCGACGCTGCGCGGGCTTCCTGACCAAAAGAGGGGGGAGGGTCAAAACCTGGAAGAAGAGATGGTTCCTGTTTGACATGGACCACAGAAGACTGGCGTACTATACAGGTTAGACTGGCTGGAGCGGCGCTGTGTGCTCACGATGACCACGTCTGCCTGAACTAAAGCCTGTCGAGCATGTTTTAAGATAATATTGCATCAGTAGCTTTGTTTTCCAGCTTCCATTCTCCATCTGCTTTGTTGTTCTGTCTGAATCTCCCAAAATGGTTTATATTAAGAAAAAGCAACTTAAATCATTTAATTTAATTTATTTACTACAGTTGAGAAATAGAAAGGAAGAGAGGAATTAAATAGTAATGAATCTATTTTAAATTCATAAGAAAGTAAGAAAGAGTGGTAATAACTTTTATGACTTGGGTAGAAATGTCTTAATCTAACTTGCCTCTCCCTTTTGCTGCAGACTGCGATGAGAGGAAGCTTAAGGGAGTCATCTACTTCCAGGCCATAGAAGAAGTTTACTACGACCATCTACGAACAGCCGCATCTGTGAGTTCTCACACACTACACAAACTGACTTAAAAAAATCGATCAAAGTGTGTGGAGTGTTTCATCTGACTGAGAATCTGTGCCAAATCTCTGGACTTTGAATCCACTAGGCAACAGTTTGATAAATGCAGTTTAAACTGGACTTCAGGCTACAGGGTCTTTGTCATGAGGAAAAGGGTCTGAACCAACATCATTGAATGTGTTGATAAAGATTTCTGTCTATAAAGAATCTGAGATTGTTGCAGCTTGAATCTTTTTAATGAATATTGGGCTTCTTCTTAAGTTAAAGCGCTGTATCACCTTGGGGCCTCATGTGATTTGAGAATTCACTCCGCATGTGTTACGTATTTACACAACATAAAGTTTGTTTTACTGCTTTGAGTTCGCTCCGTCTCCAGATGGGTCATTTAGTTAGATTATACACCTGGCAGATTTACACAGGATTAAAAACGCAAATAACCTTTAATTATTAGGAATCAAAGGGGGATATCAGGTAACACTAGTGCAGTTTTAAAAAAAGTGTCACATGACACTGTAGGTTCACATTACACCATGGAAAACCCTCTTCTTTATTTTCAACGTATTTATAACTGCTCGAGTAAATCAGCAAAACAGTTTGTCTTAAGGACCAAAGCTTGTGCACAAAATGTCCCATTCTTTATTTTAATGTCAGTTGAAGTATGAAACATCAGTCATCTCCAGTGCAAGCAGTTGTGCTTAAGAAACTGATTTTCTGTTTGTTTACTATAATAACTTTGGATTTCCAGTGAAAATGCAAAGAATTCTTAGAAGCAACAAAAGCCTATTTTTCTGCCTCTCCGGAAAGTAAAGACAGAAGCGTTTGAGCTGAGCTGAAAAATCTTCAAATGAGCAATGGTAGCAGATCCCTAACAAATGTTGAACAAATCAATCACCACGATGGAAAAATCCCAAAGTCGTGTTAAAAAGCTTCTTCTTCTTCATGACTTATCACTTTATCACTGTGTGTCCCTTCTCTTCAGTCTCCACGGCCCAGTCTGACGTTCTGCGTGAAGACGTACGACCGTCTCTTCTTTCTAGTGGCTTCCAATGCAGTGTCCATGCGGATCTGGATGGATGTCATCGTCACGGCAACAGACGAGCACAGCCGTTATTGACCTCTTGCACATGTGACTGTGCGATGCTTGCGTGAAGCCACTGAGGCCTCCTCCACCACCACCCGTCTGAGGGGCTGGTTCGGCTGAGATCCACCTCAGGGGCTCAACTCTGCACCTGGACTCATGAACATGTGGATAAAGTGCGCGAGAGTCGGAGCTGATGTGCTGGGACAGATTTGCTCGAACACAGCGGAGGAAGCTGTTACTGGATGAGTGATGCTTCAGCGGTGGCAGAGGTTCACCGCTGATCCAGCTGCAAACCGCAAGCAGCTTTACGCACCAGTCTGCACACTGGGCGTCTGTTACTGGGAGGTTTCTCTGTTTGAGCCTGAGCTCCCTCTGCTGGTCGCAGTCCGGCATTACAGGACTGGTGTACACTACTTCAACAGGGAGTGGACACAGTAATAGCAACACCTGTTCAGTGTAACGCAACCCAGCAATAATTATGCTTTGTATCTTCAGGTGTTCCCATTAATGTGTCCACTTCCTGTATCTTTGTTTTCAGTAAAGACAGATTGTACATTCAATTTTATTGCATTAATTTATTATCTGGAAATTTATATGAGTTTGTTATGCAAATAATTGAAGACATACACTGTTATAAATGCACTATTAAATGTTTATTTGTAAAAACAGTTGCTTTAGTTTGTTGTCCTTTTTTTTTTCAACATAAATCTTGATTGGTGAGAGATTTGCAACATTGATTATTACCAATAAAACAAAAATATGTTTTGTAAAAATACTCTGTTTCATCTCCAACTCAAGTCAGTACTGTTTGAAAATGCTGACAGTTTAGAAACATCTCCTCCTGTTGCTTGCGGGAAAATTCGACCACAGCTTTTGTCAAACGGCAATATATATATATATATATATTTCTTTTTTTTTACCTGATACTTTGTACATTATTCATGTCTGCACATATTTGTAGGCTGGCTTTCAACGCAGCTTGTAAATTGGTGAATTGGTTGAGGAGTGATCATAAATCCACCTTTTGTTCAAAGACATGTCACACAAAAGGCATTTATTCTGCAGTATTTGTTTTTATTGAATACTAATTGAAAATGACTACTTCCTCTAATACAGATGTGCAGGCGACTTGACTTTCTATTTCAGTTATTTTGTTTCTGGTCACTTCCTTTTCATGTCCAAGTAACAGAAGATGAAACAATGAGGCTGCAATATTTAGCTTTATAATCAATTTTAGCTAAAAAATTGTTTTTAGAGAATTCACCATTGAATCATACAATCATACTGAATGGACGTCACCAAGGTGTTCTTTTCTTATATCCCACAAAATAATAACATTTGTGTTTTATTGTGAAATGCTGCCCAGGGTTGATTATAGTGTGATTCCCCTAGAAGACAGCTGAGGAGATTTGCATTACTGTAATACAGAGAGAGTATCAAAACCCTGTTGTTGTGCTGAGCGCCCCTCCCCACAGGAATCTTACAAGA
>NW_019524840.1:30717-32135 GCF_002814215.2 Seriola lalandi dorsalis | reverse complement strand
TTTTCTGTGTAGGATCATCAAAGTGACAGAAAAGCATGACAGGTGCTGTAAAGGTTTTGTTCATATGCTGTCTACTTCAAGGTAAGCCTTCTTTTACCTGTCTTATAATTTTATTGCAAAATTTGCTTTTGTCTTAACATTTACTTTTAGGGCTTCTCTGCTTGGATTCTGAATGGTTTAATTTCCTTAATTTCCTTAACAATGATAGTCACTTATTTTTGTGTTTAACCGTACAGATGTTTATTTGTTTATTGTTTGTCCTCAGGTAGCTTATGCCAACACTGGGCAGCCTTCATGCCCCAGACAGTGGAGGGACTGAGCGGATCCTGTGTGATCATCCCCTGCAGCTTCACCTTGCCCTCTGAATGGGATCAACACCTGGATGAATCGTGTAAAGCCATATGGAAGAGAGGTAGCTGGAGCCGAACCCAAGTGTTTGATTCCAGCCTCGTTGGAGCAAGTTCAGGCTTGAACATCCTGGAAGGAAACCTAACGGGGATCCTGCGTGAGAAGGATTGCACCACCATCTTCAACAACCTGCCATCGAACCATTATGACAACTATTACTTCAGACTGCAGTGTGACAACTCGCTCAAGTTCAACTTTCAGACGAGTGTCCTTATCACTGCTCAAGGTTTGTGCTATGTCCTGCTACACTTCTATTATGTAAACCCGCATCTTTTGGTCTCTCTGTTGCAAATTCCTTGTCGTCTTTCCTCCTCAGATTCACTCCCCAAACCTGCTCTGAATCCATCCAAGCTGGAGGTAGAAGAAGGGACTCCAGTGAGGTTGAACTGCTCGGCTCTTGCTCCCTGTCCCGCTCTCCCTCCGGCTCTCACCTGGACTCCCAGTATAGGTGACATTGAGGAGAACATGGAAAGTAAATCTGTGACCTCTGTTATGAACTTCACCGCTTCTTACCTCCACAACGGACAGAAGATCTCCTGCACCACTCTCTACAGCCGACAAGCTGGCAACAGCGACCTTCTGTATGAAAAAAGTTTGACCCTCCGTGTTCTTTGTAAGTACGTTTCTAGGATTCCCATGTCTTCTTCTTGTGTTGTGCCTCATTTCAGTTCATACCATTATCACATCATGGCATTTTGTATAATAGGATGTTACAACATGTTTCCTCAGCATAACTCTCTACAGAGAAACTGAACCAAAATACACCCATTATTAATCATTTACTAACATTTATAACTGTATACTTACATACTTACTAGAGTTTATTTCCTGGGATTTTTCACAATCTGGCAACCCAAAATTTAGTTTTTAGTATGACCTCTTCCTTTATTATTAACATTAATAACACAAGTAGTTACAACTTGTGAACATCTTATAAAGCATTAATTATTACAAAAAGATTGTCTTGTTCCACAACTTGATGTGTTCTTTAATTGGTAAGACATGTGTCT
>NW_019524840.1:23427-30616 GCF_002814215.2 Seriola lalandi dorsalis | reverse complement strand
GGGGGGGGGCAGCTAGCCTGGCCGTGTCCAGTAGTAAGGAACTTGCCTACCAGCATCCCTAAAGCTCCCAAATGATATTACACATCATTTGTTAAATCGTCTCAAACAAGAGTGTAAAAAGTATAAGTGTGCATCCTGTTTAAGTGTTTCCTCACGTGGATTTAAAACTGCCCGGTGGATAAGAGTGATTGCCCGGCGAGCCTGCAACTAGATAATGTGTAGAGAAATTAATTAAATGATGAATGTTTCAAGCTGCACTACTCGATATCTTGATATTGATAGTGGATCAAAAAAATATGTTTAAAGATGTTGCCCATGTTGAACCCAAAAGCAATATCACTTGACTCTGAAATTCCTTTTAAGCTCGGAAGAACTTTTGAGAATATTTCAACTAATTTTGTTTTGTTTTATAGCCACTATCATTCATTTCCAGCTGTTTTATGATAGAAAGCTCTGATAAACCAACTGGAGTTGCAAACTGGCAGACTGACTAAGATAGTGACTAGCTTGTGAACATAGTGGATTATTTAGCAGCTAAAAAGCCAGTTATTTTCCTCAGTAGTTGGTTGAAACCAAAACAGAGTTAGAACCAGAGTTAATATTGGACTAAGATTTGTCCAGAAACACAAATCCTAACGAATGCTAATGTTGCTTTGTGTTTGCTTGATGTGAAAAGAGGCATCTGTTTGCTAACACGTTCACCATACAAACTATATAAGTTGTTGCGCTGCCCCCAAGTGGCCACATAATCTATTTATGCTGGTTTAAAGAAAAGTTTCCTCACATTTAAATTGTCAGATTTCTCTTCCAGATCCTCCAAATAACACATCGATCAGTGACCCTGGTCCTGTAAATGAGGGCAGCACGGTGACTCTGACTTGCAACGCTAACGCATATCCAGCCGTGGAGAGCTACACCTGGTACAAAGTGGATGAGGATCAGGTGACAGAAGTGGGATCCAAGATGAAGCTTTCAACCACAGTTTCAGAAGTCGACAGCAAATTTTACTGCAAAGCCAGTAACAAACATGGAAGCCAGAACTCATCCGTCACTCAGATAGATGTGCAGTGTAAGTTGGACTTTAACAGAAACACAAATGACAAATATTAGCCAACGGCACGGACTGAACCCCATACTTTGTTTGATTTTCCAGTTGCTCCCAAGGACACAACAGTAGTTGTCGATCCTGCTGGTCCAATACTGGAGGGCAGCTCTGTTTCTCTGTCCTGCAGGAGCCGGGCCAACCCACCTGTGAGCAACTACACCTGGTACCGGGACGGTGAAGAGGACGACGAGCACGGGCCGACCTTAGTTCTTAACGGTGTCGACCCGGGCCATAGTGGCGACTACCACTGCGCAGCACAAAATGATCTGGGAGAAGAAGTTTCAGACACAATTCAGCTGGACATTCAGTGTAAGTTCATTGGACGCGGTAAAGATGTTGATTTACACTGACAACAAACAACAGAACTGTATGTTTCCACTGTGCTCATATGCTGAATATCTACTGTACCATACATCCAGCCCAAACATGATCTGGGGCCAAGACTCACAGAGCAAGAGTGTCTGGGCCACGGACAGTAATGCTTTGTCCTGTTGCGTGACAACCTCAAAATCCTTTCTGTCAGTGGTCCATCATGACTGAGCTCTGCTGTGTGTCCGCATGTATGCCAGTGTGTTAATTTATGTGTGGATGTTTTGTTTGGTTTGAGTCCTTGTTAAGACGTCATCTGCAACCACAGAAAAGGAAGAGGTTGTCTCTGTTTAATGAAAAGACTTTGAAAGCATTTACATTTAAACCTTTATAGTGGCAATTGTGTAACCTTAATTCACAGATTGTCAGTCTGTCTGCTTGTGAGTGAGGCACTGATACACGAAGCCTCAGTTTTCTCCTTATACATGATGATCTTTTTCTCTTTTGCTTTTGATTTATGCCTCAATTAATAAAATACACTCTAACTTCCATCAGTAATTCACTGCCACTGAACGGGATGATCAAAAGTGTGAAATTCATCATAACTGGTGCCATGACAAAATGTGGCATCGTAATTAATTGCCCAGGGCGAGGTAATTAAGGGGCTTAATTCCCAACGTGGTGAATTTCACCTCATGAGGTTCAAAGGTCATTCTTGACCTTGGAAACATGGAACTCATCAGCTGATGGCATTTGCCCAGTTGTGCTGGAACTATAAATGTTCAAATTCCCTTTTTTTTCTCAGCACTTTTATGGACTTTTTCTCCATGTTTGCTTGAAACCTGAGATTCAAAGTTCATTTTGTCACGACATCCGACTGTTATTTTTTGCTTGTAAATCTGCGACAGTGCTGCAGAGAGAGACTGCCCTAAACAGGTATGCAAAAAGAAAAAAAGGAAATATTATAATGAACTGAAAACTGAAAAACAAATTGTGACTCACTACACCCCTAAAACCTGATCACAAATGATCCTAAAAAGGAATTTGTTGGGATGAAATCTGCATTCCTTGAACTGCTAACAGGCACAATGTTTCTTTCAGATCCCCCTAAGAACACCTCATTGTCGGTGGACCCCTCCGGCCCGGTGCCGGACGGCAGCTCTGTGACTTTGACCTGCACGAGCGTCGCCAATCCAGCGACGATAAACTTCACCTGGTTCAGAGTGGCTGGGGGAGAAAACGAGATGGTGGGTTCTTCTGAGCCAGTCTTCACCTTCAATGTGACCAAACTCTCAGAGGATCAATATTACTGTGAAGCTCTGAATGTCCACGGAGCTGAACACTCAGAGTCTGCCAGTTTTGATGTCACATGTGAGATTTATTTATTTATAATTGCACGCTTTTATTTTTTCCCCTGGACGTTTGATTGAGGGTGCACAAATAGCTAAATACCTTTTCCTCCTCAGTTGTTCCTGAGATCCTTCCTTCCTCCCGCTGCATCAAGATTTTGTCCCAGTTTCGATGTTCCTGTGACAGCCAGGGCAACCCGCTTCCCTCCCTGGTTTGGGAATTGGCTGGGGAGCCTGTCAATCACTCTGCTGACATCCCAATCAGGAAAGTTCCCCTGGGGAGCGAGGTTATGAGGAGCATCATCACTCTATACCACCTGGACGAAGACGTGCCCTCTCTAGTCTGCCTCAGCAGCAACTCACTGGGTTCTGATAGTTTTGCGTTCAATGTGTCCTCCAGTGAAACTCAGCTAGGTAGAGGAATCTACAGGATGCTGTGTTTATATTTGGCTTTTTCTTTTGCCTAAATTGCCTCTTTCTGATATGGTTTCTGGCGACTTTTCAGGCCTGCATACTTTGTCTCTGTTGATCGGCGCTGCAGCGGGAGCACTGGGGATGCTGCTGCTGTGCCTCCCTCTGTTGCTGTTTTGCAGGTGAGGAACATAAGGCTTGCTGTTGGAGGTATGACTCAAATATGATCACAAAATAAGGATTTTAAAAAGAATAATACATGATTGTTCAATATAACAATGACTTTTCGTGTTGGTCTTAGGAAAAGTACAGGCAGCCTCTCACTCGGCCAGGGACTGGTGGACACTTCAGACTTTTTAGTCACTAATGAGGTGAGTTTATGTCCTTGCACAATATATGTACAATAGGTGAACACTTACAGATACACCTTCAAGTAAGTAAAAAAAAAGGATTGAATTTAAAGTACCGGTTAAATGTTTCAGGAATTTAAGCTTGGGGAGGTAGAAGTGTCATCCTTCATAGGAAAAGGGCAGCTGTGGTGAGCTTGTATTCTGTGTACAGTGGATAGCAAAGGTGACGTTTTGCTTACCATGTTCCAGATTCTCCCACAATTCTTTTCTTCTCCATTACTGAAGCAAATCTTTCTTGTTTTCCTGTAGACCAACTCTTCACAAGTGGCTGTTATTCGTGTCAATAAAGCCACTCTGGAGGCAGAAGGAGGAGGAAGCAAGACTGACCCACTCCACTGCGTCAGTGTGGATAAACCTCAGGCCAATACAGAGACTAAGCTCGGGGAAGGGGGGATCAGAGGCCTGGCCGCCAAGACGACGACGACGACATATGCTGAGATCTGCCTGCACTCCAGAGGATGCAATGGTGGAGATTCAAAAGAAGAAGAAACAGTTGCAGACTCTCATTTGGGACAAGGGCAAGGCGTTGATGGTCTGATGGGTCAGGTCAGTGACAAGGTGACGGCTTAACTTTAGGGGGAACAACAGCTGAAACACAGGATTCTGGCCTTTAAACACCTACAGAACTTTAGTGTTAGGCCGCCGACAGAAGCCCAGCTGAGACTTCTGGGTAGAAAAACTTCTTAAAGTCTGCAGCAGTGGAGGTAACATCTGCACCACACGCTGCAATGTTTGAACTGAGCAACAGCGATGTCACACAACACGCTAACTCATGACCGTTGTCTCTGTAGCCTTCAACCCTTCTTATATGTCTTCACTGTAAAATGCCTATAGTAAAGAAAAAAAAAACAATACAATAATAGAAATACATTTCAGAGCTAATCTGTATGCTGGGGTTTAACCTTTAACCTCCCCACAATCAACCATAACAATAAATGTTCCCTTTAAAGTCTTCTATGTAGTTTACTACAGAAGATAAATGGTGCCACATTTAACATGCTACTGTTTATATTTGATATTTCAATGCTAACCTTTGTGCAGAGTGAAACAGCACATAGACAGTGTGATATTTGTCAAACACTTTTTTTATTGATAACTTTATAATTGTTTTGGTTTTTTATTAGAATACATAAATATGTTTGTGCTTATAAACAAAAACGAAAGTAAATCCTGCTGCACTTCAGTAGACAGCCGTACCAGAGCTACAGTCAAAGCGGGTTATGAAATGGAGCATTTTGCATATAGTACATCGTTTCGACATGCGTCCTTCAGAAACAAGCCTCATTACAGCCATGTCATTTTGTGCTGGAGCCGTGTTCACCAACTTTACAGTAATGTCAATAAACTTTAAAATACATTTGTCCCCATATATTTTCTTTTATAACAACTGAGTTTGAACAAAAAATCTGTCATAACTGACCCTTATTTACATTTCAGGTACTGTGGGTTTGGATTAAATTCACAATAATGGAAACAGAAATGCACTGAAACTGATATTTTAGGAATGAAAAAACAAACAAAACTAAAGAGTAGAGGTTTCCCCAACATTTTTTATCTGACGTACCCCACAACCCATCCCATGAGCTCCAGTCTTCACTGCCATCATTTTGCAAATACACCACGTTCATATGAATGGATTAATAACCGGATGCTGTTTAACACCATAAACTATGTAAAAGTGGTATTGTTACAACCATTTTGAATTTTTTTGCATGCGTTTGTTGCTTTTAGCTGACAATTTCAACTTCTCTGCTCACTTATGTTGGTTGGAAGCTAAAGTTGTTGTAAATTTACCATTAGCATCCCACCAGTATGTAAAGTAGGATGAGAATATCTTGAGTCAGACTTTGACATCAGAGTACTGAATCTCATCTTCGTCAGAGGTGCTGGAGTCTGTGTCGACTCGCTGATGTCCTGGCTTTGGCTTGAAGCTCACCTGTGAATAGTTGACATCCACTTCATCGTCACTGGTCTCTGAGTCATTGGTTAATGGGTTTGGAGATTTGGGTGCATGTGCTACAGTGAAGTTTTCATAGTCGTCCGTTCTGCCTTGTTCATTCTAGGATGATAGCAGAGATATTTACTAGATTATTTGTGTTATATGCCGTGAAAGTATCAAAGCCCTCAGTCCACAGAGAAATACACACAGCCCATATTCAGAAACTGAGCCTTAAAACGACCTCTGGGACCTCTGTAACTTTGTGATGTCATAACAAAGCCTGGCCCACCCACACCCACCGTCCAGCATTACAGGATTTGTTTTCTCTGAGTGTTTTACCTGAAATCTGCTAGATTTTTATTTGATCACTTTGAAAAAAAGTCAACCAATCAAAAGAGAGGATCAGCTTCTCTCTTCTGATTGGCTCACCGACCTGTTGTTAGTGAAGCCTGAGAGAGGCGATATAAAATGATGTTGAGGTGGTTTTTGGTACTTAAAACCACAAATATAATTTATTATGGATATTGAAGCTTCAAATAAAACACTGGAAAAATGTAAAATACATCTTTAACATCAACTATCATTAGCAGAACAAAGACGCTCAACCAAATGTTTTATAGCCTGATATGATCTTACAAACTTGACACATGATTAGAAATGTTTTCATGGTTTCTGACCTTTTGAAGTGGCTTTGGTTTGGACACCTTTGTGTACACATCCTCTTCTGCTTCCCCCTGTTGGTTCCTAGAAAGATAAACATCACCATTAAATGTGCCATGCAATAATAACTGTCTTGTTCTGGTATTATATGCAAAACGTAAAATTCTCACTTATTCCAAAAGTGCAGAGAAGCATAGTTGAGAGAATCATCCTGTGTGTGTCCACCTTGCTGTCCTGTGGCTTTTTGTGCAGCAGGAGCCTGAGCAGATGCAGACAGAAGACATCAGTGAATATACAGCAGCAACTCAATCGGTTCATTCATGCTTTACCGTTGGTCGCTGGAGGTTGTCCGTTAATTCATGGTTCCATAATACTGAGCGATTAGTGTGCTGACAGACAGCTATTGACAGGACAAACAGTGAGGGTATAGCTGCAGTACACAGAGGGCAAAGCAACAGCTTGACCATTGAAAGACACATCCGCGTGTCGGAAGTAGAACGAGACATTTACTGATTATAGAAGAGGGAAGGCAGATGTTTGCATAGTATGCGTTTTGCAAACACACTTTTATTTATTTATTTATTTTTTTGGGATGTGTAAGGAGCTCTATAAGTCCTGAATGTGATGATGAATTTTTGATCTTATGTGCTCAAGTTGTTTTAGATCCTTGTATCCTGTGCACTTAAGATAAGAAAATAACACCTTTTGGGACTTAGGGGGCTTTGTAATATTAAAAATGTAAATGTGTCTTTTAAATAAGAGATCATAAAGGTTGTTTTAGAAGTTAATAGGATTGTCCTTGAATTGTAACCCAAGAGTTGGATATTTAACTCCACTATAATTATAGGTAGTAAGGGAAACTGGGCCTTTGTTCATTAAAACATAACTGAGAGCTTAATTAGTGACTAAAATGTTTAAATACTTTCCACAGTTTTGCAGTTTTATGTGGCTGTTTTCAGAAAAGAAGCTCTGTCGTATCGAAGCTGCACAACACAGGAGGACTTGC
>NW_019524840.1:22634-23377 GCF_002814215.2 Seriola lalandi dorsalis | reverse complement strand
ATATATATATATATATATATATATATATATATATAAATATATATATAGATATAGATATATATGTATGTATATACCAGTATAAACAAGACACACTGGTGGTGTGCAGACTAATTATTCTAAACGATTTCACAGTATTATGAATAAATTGTGGTTTATTTGGGAGCTTTTCCTGCTTTGACTGTTTTTTTATTGCATTAGTTCTGTACAGAGAAGTGCAAACTTCCCCAGCCCCTTCCCCATCTACCACCACCTCTAAGAGAGGACAAACTAGAAAACACGCCAGCTCCGACAAGGTGACATGATGTCATTGACGTGATGTGCAAATGAGAAATAGAAAAGCAAATAAACTTTTTTTTTTATTTCTACAAGTGCTTTGTGACACCCCTGAAAAGATGTTGCCCATGTCGCCCATATCTAAATCTGCCATTGGGTGGGGACAGCTGAGGATAATTATAATATATTCTTGGAGAAATTTTGAATGTGCCCGATGTATGGTGCGTGTAATTCACTCACGTTTCAAGGACGTTACCTTCAGTTTCATTCATGCCGTGCAGACTTATGCTGACACTGACCTCAGTCACTGCAGGTGTTCCTTAAAAAGCCATTTGAAGCTGTCACAACTGGCCAAAATAACTTCACACTGATGGTCTCAAACCGAAATTGGTCCCCACAACCATAGCAAGACATGTATACACATATGTACATGCTCTAACAGAAGTTCATCTGCAATAAAGCTATACTAC
>NW_019524840.1:6268-22584 GCF_002814215.2 Seriola lalandi dorsalis | reverse complement strand
GCCATTCATGTCTGAAGGATCTTAAATGGACGCTTTGACTCCAGCATGAGCAGCAGCCCGTCCGGCTCTCTGCATTACAGAGTGGTCCTTGTCCTGGGTGGGGACAGTGTGTGTCTATGTGTGTGTGTGTGTGTGTGTGTGTGTGTGTGTGTGTGTGTGGCTGCTGTCTTACGTGCTGTCTGGACGAGGCTGGCGTTGTTGGGCCCTTGGACGGAACGGCTGGTCTGGCAAGAGGTCATCCCTGCTCCTGGACGGCTCGGTCAAGACAGTCTCATTCGTCAGATTCCCCCTCCTCGAGCTGTTCCACCAACCCTGAATTGGTTCACGCACAGACAAAGATATGTCATTTTTATCTACACGTGTTCAATAAAGAGGTAGAAGAGTATGCACAAAGGAGTCATCACCAAAAAGCCAGATAACGGTTGTGTGTTTGTAGTTCCTTGTTGAATTGATTTTCTTCTCCTGTGTCTGGAAACATAAAAGGACATGACATTGGTTACACGTGTCAAATCAGCAGACATTTAATCTTTTTAGTATTTTTCGTATTAAAAGTACTTCATGCTTTACCTGTAAAAAAATAAAATTGAGAAGCAAATTAGCAAGATAAAAAAAGAGATAAATAAGACCATCAGGATCTTCTTTAGGTCTCCTGCGGATAGAAGAGACAGAGCATCAGTACGTACACATCGTGTTGTAAACACTTTGTGTAGTGATCTTAACCTCCAACATGTTTCCTGTATGAAAGCAATATACACCACATGCTCACTCTCTCTCTTACACACACACACACACACACACACACACACACACACACACACACACACACACACACACACACACATATGGCCTTGAAATTCACTCACGGTCAAACACGTGGACAGGGTCAGATGATTTTCGGTTCATTTCATTTTCTGCGATGCAGTAGTAGACGCCCGGGTTGTCTGAGTACACCGTGTAGTTTTGTCTGTAAGCCACATTTTTATCGGTTTTCTCGCCCTTTTTCCTCCATGAGAACTTGAGTGGGGGGTAGCCGTGACTGCTGCAGGTCAGCGTCATGGAGCTCTTCCCGTCACGCTCCTGCTTTGTTGCTGTTATCGTGATAGTTGTGTGTTTTGGACCATCTAGGCAGAGAAATTCAGGAGAGAGGAAAACAGGAGAAAATTATTTTCTCAATATCTTAGTGTTCAAAGATCATATATGAATGACACCACAAATGAAAAGATCATATTGCTGCTCTTGGCTTTAGATATACCTGGTAGACATTTCTATTTTTTTCCTCTGCAATATAAAAATAACAAAAGGTGTAGTAGTAGTAGTGGTTATTTTTATTTTGGAGGATTTAAGGTCAGAAATGTGATTCAGATAATAAAATATAAAGGCAGTCATATATACAGTAATGATATATATTTCCTCCCTGTTTATCCACACACCATCATGAGTGCATCATTTTACTCACATTTAACTTTAACCTCAACTGGCTGAGATTTTCCAGTTCCAATTTCATTGGTGGCTTCACAGCTGTACCATCCGCTGTCAGAGGGACTGGCAGACTTTATGGTGAGGGTCTGCGTCGTCTTGTGGGGTTCATGTTTCCCATCAGTTATCTTCATCCAGGTGAAAGAGGTCACTGATGGGTAGGACTGGGCATCGCAGGACAATGTCAACGGCGCATTTTCATTCACAACAAGACCGGACAGAGGTTTTACCGTCACGTCTTTGGGAATATCTGCATTAACCAAAAATAGAGTAAAAAAGAGACCTGTCAGACAGTTTACAGCAGGGGTCTCCAACAGGTGGCCCGCGAGCTGCCAGTAGCTCACCCCCTGTTTAAGAGTAGCTCACCCAAAGGTTCAGAGAATATAGTCTGTACAAACTTTAAGCAACACAACTTCACTCTGCTCCAAATGAGCCAAATCAAATACACAGACAGAACCCCAAATCATTATTGGTGAGTTCAACAGTGGCTTCAACTTAAGCCCTGTTTTTTTTTTGTTTTTTTTTAGCTCATGTTTGTTTACATGTTGGAAACTGAAGTGTAGTGAATAATCTACTTTAACTTCCTGTTTGTTATGTAACCACTGATGAACTGACAACTCTCACTGATCACTGACTGAGGAGCTTCTTCTTCTCTGGTTTCTGATCATATTTATGGAGGTTTATTTACAGTGGTGTTTTCATGTCTGTGTGTTCAGCTCTGACTGAATCAGGACTCTAATATGTGTCTGATGTGAGTTGCACATGTGTTTGGATGTTGATATTTGATGACTTGTGAAATGATCCTATTCAACTGATTTGGTTTGGAGACCAGTTTAAGAGTTCTGATTCGATATGTGAATAAATGTAACAAGTAGTTTAAGACATGAGGAGCTCTCACCCGAGGTAAAAAGGTTGGAGACACCTGGTCTATACTATATCATGACACCTCACATTTAATACCTGAAAATCTTCATAATAATTGCATAATATACACTTTTATTTAGTCAGTGGGGGTCAGTTCAAAGTAAGTGTTTGTATATGTATGTATATATGTTTCTTAAGCAATAGTAAAAGCAGGAGAATGGACTTTAATTATCAAAAGTAAAAGCATTTTTTATGTTCGAGGTGTACATTGAACTACTGTATATACACTGTTTGGTAGATTATAACAATATCTTATATCTATCTATTATCTAAGCTGTTCATTTTGTATGAGGAAATACTCAGGTAAAGTACAAGTACCTCAAAATGCTGCTTAAATCCGCTCTACGGCGCTTGATTAAATGTATTTAGTTACTTTCTGATTTCTCGTGTTTAAGCTGTTGCTTCTACCGCACATACATTATGAGGCAAAACCAACAGTCAACTAATAAACTAGACATGCATCAAAATTACTTGATTTCACATGGAAAGAATAGATGAGAAAGATCCACTTTTGCAAATCGAGTTGTTTTTTTTTTTTCAAGATAAAATGCCAAAAACCGAATGGAAAGTTTTTGGTTAGATGTGATCTGTTTGGTTAGGAGAAAGACACGGCGTAATCACTCACATTTCACCAGTAACTTCCTTTGTTTGCTCTCCTTTGAACCTTCGCTGTTCACGGCACTGCAGGAGTAAGAGCCGGTGTCCGCTGACGTTACATTAAAGGAGTGGTGGAGAGTGCTGACGTGGTGTTGATCATTTATGGATTCAGGGATTTCTAAAAACTGAGGATTTGATGTGGAAATCCTTCTCAAGGTGAGGGTTGATGGTGGGTTACTTTCAACTGTGCAGGTAATGGTGATGGTATGACCTTGAGTGACCTCATCAGCCATAGACAGCGTGGGCTCGGTGGGAGGGTCTGTGGAGAGGAAGCAGCCGTGTGTTTGATTTTCAGGAGGATACATAAAAAAAAAAATGTTGTTGCATGACATGAAAGCAGCACTTCATGAGCAGGAAGTCAAACTGTTCAAAGCTTTAACACTGAAGCATTTGACATTTTAGAAACTGTTCATCATTTCCTGGCAGAGTGTTAGATGAAAAGGTCTATACCACTCTCGTGTATGTTAATTTTATGGCTGCAACTGGCAACAGGTTAGCTTAGCTTAGCACGAATACTGGAAACAGATGGAAACAGCTAGCCTGGCTGTGTCCAAAGGTAACAAAAGTCCACCAACCAGCATCTCTGAAGTTCACTAACTGACACATTATATCTGCTTTGTTTGCTCTGTATTGCAGCTGAAATGTAATAATGATCATTTTTACGTATAGTGACGTGTTGCATTATTACTTAAATGGGGACAATAACATCTTCCCATCTTTTCTGGCAACAGCTTGCCATTGAATTGCAAATTGTTATTTTTACACTTCTGTTTTTGTATGGATTTAACTAGATACTACACATGAATTAGTGAGCTTTACAAGTGCTGGTAGGCAGGGGTGTGTCTAAAGGGCTGGTATCGACCCCTACCCTGATATATGACTTTAGTGTGACTGAGCCAATCAGGTGTAAATGCTGATTGTTTTAAATATTAAACTTAATGTAAAAGTTTCATGGTTACTTACACAGCACATCTATGCACACTTGCTGACTATCATCCCCCGTTCCGATGGAGTTGGTGGCGTTGCAGACGTAACACGCTTCATCTGCTCTTTGAATATTCGCCAAAGATTGACTGTTGTCATGGCCTGTGCTAGATTTCCACCGTGAGGAGTCAAGCTTTTTATTTTCATTGAAACGGTGCCAGGAGTACGTGTGCGGGACAGGATTGGCGTCAGTGTTACAGGTGACTGTGAGGGATCCACCAACTTTCACTTTGTTGTCAGGGATGAAAATGCTTGTCCTCCTCGGCCTGTCTGGAAAAAAGAAATAACTTTGAGTATGCTTTTGATAGTGATGAAACCCTCTGTACCATCATCAAGTGTCTGACATGCATACAGTACAGGTATAGTGTGAAACTTACATTGAACACTGATTAGAAGTGGTTTTGATGTTCCAGTACCCGCATCGTTAGTGGCTTCACATGTGTAATAGCCACTGCTCTCAGGCGTGATACTTTCTTCAACATATAATTGATTCATATCAATATGTCTTCCATTTCTAAACCAATTGTACTCATAAGGCTGTGGGTCGCTTCTCGTCACATCACATGTTAAATCCATTTTATCTCCTTCTTTAACGTCTGACATGGGGGGGGTCTTCTTTATCTCAACACGAGGCACATCTGAAACAGAAGATTTCGCCCACCCCCTTTGTTTAATTCATAACGACAGTCCACTACGAATACAGTAGTGTAAATAAAATAGAAACATACAAGATTCTCGATTTTTTACGAGTACAATGGAAAGATGCCAAACTAGTACTGAGGGTTAAAAAAAATAACCACAGCAGAATTATATGAGCTACAATTACTGAGAATCACCGACACACCGCAATGTATGACAAACAATGGTGATGATTTGTTAGTGTTAAAATAAAGTATACAATTGAGGAAATTACATTAATTCAGGAAAAATATAGGAAGTACTCACATATAACAGTAATAGTGATTAAGTTGGATATAATTGTTCCATATTTGTTCTGAGCTTTACAGTAGTAATTTCCACCCTGTGACTCCTGAATTGATGTGATGGTCCATGTGGGTGCTGAGGACTGTATGTTTCTTTCTTTAAACCAGGTAATGTTGGGCGGAGGATTTCCATTGGCAGAGCACCTGAGATCCACTGAATCTCCTTCCTTGACAGTTTGAATGCGCTGAGCCAATATGTCTTTAGGAGCATCTGTGGCAACAAATTCAGTACAAGTAAGGAGGAAATCAGTTTAGATACAGCAAGCATGGGTGGATTGTAAAAGGAAATCAAATATGCAACAACTGAGACATATTTGATTTAGTCTCAGTAAGGAGTTATCTATATATTCGGCAAATACATGAAGCAGGTACAGATAACCCTGCTTTAAAGTGGTCACACAAATAGATGTAAAAACGATCCATTTATGAACTTACATTCTACAGTTACAGAAATATTCCGAATAGAATATCTGTCCTCGTTACCCTCTGTTTGGCATAAAAACACCTTCCCATTATCCTGCAAGCGCGTTGTAAAGCTGACTGTGGTGCTCTTCTCATGTTGTTTCACACTATAGGACTGTGTTAAGGGTTGGGATTGTCCCAAATCTTGAATTTGTAGCTTTGAATTACATGATCTCAAAGTGGAGCACGTGAGTGTTATTGTGTCAGATTCGTTCACGGCAGGTGGTTTCTGAAAAGTGAGCAGGCATGGATTCTCTGAAAATATGAAAGGAAGACAATATCAGCAGAAATGTAACAAGGATTACACGGAGTATAAATCACTATAAACACATGTTTTTATAAATAGAAGCATTGATTTATACTTGGCTGGAGTGGAGCTTCAGCAAAACTGCTCTAGATTCACTGTCGATGTTATGAGCTAAAACTAACGGAGCCAAAGAACCACAGTCTGAAGTTAAAGCTGGCGATACGCTGGATGATATTTTCTTAATTTCTCATAGTGTGACTCAAAAAAATCACATAATTTATATAATAAAATGATAAAATATTATAGTTATGAGACAGTTTCTGCATATTTGTAATACGCACATCTGATCATGAGATCCTAATGCTCTTATTAATGTATCCATTAAAATTTATGTTTTTGCTTGTTGTGGTAATTGGGTCATTAAGCTAAATATTAATGCCCATGTTTTGCTGTTAAGTGTAAAGCACATGCAGTGAGGGGATCAAAACGGTTACACACAACAGCCTATGGGATTAGACCATAGGGAAATAAGAATGATAGGGAGGCCTGGATAGACAAAAGAAAATTTATCCAACATCCAATATAAAAAAAACTATTTTTATGATGATTGGGTGAATTTGAGGCACGTTGGGATCTTTAGTGTCAGTCAAATATGGCAACTCTGGGTATACCTGTATGTAGCAGGAGAAAGCAACTCGTCACTTCCACACACCCAACATATTTCCATCCTCCCCCATCAAGTCTAAATTAGATCAGATCATACAGAATAATACAGAGGCCCACCTACACACACAAGAGGGAGGGAGAGCTGTGTAGTGGCTTGGCTGTGTCTATTCTGAACCTATTCTCTGATATACATACTGGGCAAAACATGTTAGGCCCTTTATTCTTGTTAAAGTATTACTTTCCCCTTAACATTAAAAATGTATTCTCAAAAGGCTACATTCTTTTGCTCAAAACATAAAACATATTAATTTTATCTCAGTGTTTGCATAACACATTTTATTACTCTGTATTTTAATTTCATTCAATATTCTGATCTTTATACATACCTTGAACTTCGAGGGACACATTTTTTTTTGTTACCCATTTTTTATTTCCTTCAAATCTGAAAGAAAACTCTCCACTGTCGCTTTTTTTCAGGTCGCAGATCAAAATACTGCAAAATGGCTGGTATTGGTTTCTCAAAAGTGAAGATGAAGAGCCGAAATATTTGACTCGGCCTTCAAAGTCTGAGCTGACAAGACGTCTTGAGAAATTTGAGCTGTAAACGATGGTGCCGGTAAAATCTTTAACAGTGTCATTCCATTTTCCGTCCTTCATCCAAAACCAGTATGCGCCATCAACAGTAACAGCCTTTGAGACTATACATTTGATCTCAGCGCACAACCCCTCTTTAGCTGTCAGCCTACTGGGTGTTAGCTCAAATGGGTTTGAGTTACTTGTTGAATAATCTGTGGTGGTGAAAACACAGGTACACGTTAATTTAATGCAAATGTTGTAAAAAGCAAGAATTGTTGTCAAAGTAGAGGAAAAAAAATTCCTACTTTTTATTAGGGCCAGAAATACCAACCACCCGACGACTGTCTGAGCAGCGATTCTCATGTTGGACTAAAGCTCGATATCTGAAATAAAAAAGTGAGTTTGTGTGTGTGTATACATAATTCTACAGCATAACAGCACAGAACCTTTTTTTCCTGTAAGGCAAGTTCCTTTTTCACTGCAAGTCATTTTTCAACTTCCTCTTTTTGTCAGATGTGTCTGTCTCATTTTTTATTCCTCATTTTAAAATAGTTTCATTTGGTTTCATTCTGAAGTGCTGAAAACAAGCATGTTATTTTCTCTCACAAACCTACATTGGAAGAATTTGTCATTTTGTTTGAGGAAAAATAGATTAATGAAAAAAAAAATTTAAGATGGAATATTTAGGCTACGTGTTTTTTTGTAAATCCTGGTGTACTGTAGTTTTACTTGATACAGCAGTGCCCAAAACAAACATTTGTCATTTGACTCATCTACATTTTATGGCTTCAGGTAAATGTTAATTAATTTTTTTTTTGACATCAGCTATTTGTTTATATCACTTTAGTCTCCTTCACCAGACCTGCATTTAAAGACGACCCTTAACACACCGCACACAACAGTGCAAACAGTACAGTGCATTTATTGGTGTAGACCTAATATAGTCAAAAATAAATACAGTGTTTTTCAGAGGTTCTATATCCCGTTGAAAGTTGAATCCAGATCATTTATAACTTAAAAGATTTTTCCAACCAATTGAAATGCTTCTTTAGAAATCACACAGCTTGTACTACCTTGATGATTGAGATGAACCTTTACAGACAGAGATAACTTTTTTGGTTCTATCAGGTACTCGAATAGAAGAGATATTTTAGACCAGGAGACACAAAATTAGCTTGTTCTTACCTCAGTGATCACTTATAAGAGTCTGTAGCATACACCATCAGTCCTGAATAAGATTTTAAAAAAAAAAGAAGGAAGTTTTCACAGTTGACTTCAAATCTTAAAGAATTTGCATGGCCAATCATGCAAGCTGGAGAACGCAATCTTTCATGATCTTCTGATAAATGTGATTTTGTTTTTTTTTTTCATTCAACTCGGCCTGTTGTATGCATGCTGCGAAACTTCCCCCTACTTCCTGTCTTTGTTAATAGTGAAAGCCACTGTTTACAGTATGCAATGAAGTCTTTCAAACAGACACAGGGCAACTTTCAGTACTTGACATGTATTTGCAGAACTGATGTTTACACAGTATTTACAGTGTTTTCTTTAGAAGTTCATGGTAATCAGTGAAAAAGAACCAAAAGATTTATGAAGCATTGTCTAAATTGTGCATTTCTTGTATCCCAAAACATAAAAGTGAGGGTGAACCACACATAAACAGGAAACATCGAATAAAAAGAAAAGCATTTGACTTCACTTCCCCTCCCCCAGAGCAGCATCTACTATTTTCTCAGCATCGGCCGCCATTTCATCAATGGCGCCATTTAAAGCTTGCAGCGTGGCAGCGAAGGAGCGGCTGGCAGAACGGGCATGTCTGGGCATCGCCATCTCCACCAGTTTCGATGAAACGGTGGCCAAGTCCTTTTCTGCCGCTGCCAGCCGCCTCTTTACTTCCCCTTTGGTGACCTCTACTGACAGCACACAAGTCCGCAGCCCTTTGAGTCTTGTGGGATCCATGCCTCGCCGCCGGGCCAGTCGCTCAACCGATTCGTCGTCCAGGCACAGAGACAACTGCGCTTTCGTCAGGACCCGCACTGCTACACTTGAGTCCACCATAGAGGCTACCAGGGGAACAGGAATAGCTGACATCCCACCAGATAGCGAGGCGGCTGCCCATACTAGTGCTTTGAATGCCTCTTTTTTCTGGGTGACCAGGGCTGAAGTGAGTGTTGGTAGAGCTAAGAGAAGGGCGTGGGCACGGATTTCTGGAAGGTCTTTGCTCATGTCGTCCAACAGACCAGGGAAGTCAAACCTCTCCAGGGTGGAGGGTCTGACCAGATAGACTTTAGGCTGTGTCAAACCACGTGATTTCAGTATTTCCAGACTGGCTTTTTTCTTTACTTCCAGATTCTTTTCTGTTTCTTCCACTGAAGCTAAGAGAATAAAGTATACTGTTTGTCGCTGCAGTGAACGGGCTTCCAAGTACACCTCCATGCTGTTGGGTTGTGGTACATGTGTGAATGTCATGAAGACAGCATTGTAGCGGAGGAACTTAACTCTGTCCATATATCCCCCGGGTTCAAATGGGGAGGTGTCTGGCACAGGCGACAGGTCCCACAGACGAAAGTCAGAGTGTTTAGGGTTAGGATAGCCTGCCATGTCCTCTGAGGCAGCAACGGATGAAGATGGAGCGGCCCCCTCATCCCCAGGTCCGAGGCCACGGAGGGAGTTCAGGAAGGAGTCTTTTTCATCCCCACGGTTGCCCACCACAGCTAAGTTGATCCTACTGATCAGGAGATCTTCCACTGCATCCTTGACATCTGATAACTTATTGCTCTCTATGGATTCTTTGAGGGTCTCAAGGAGATTTAGGCTTCTGAAAACATCAGCCATCTCTGTGGAAAGATAAAACACTGCAGTTATTTGCAAAGTCACTACAGGCCCTTTAACATAGAACAGACAAGGAAGGTCACGTGAACACTTCAGGACATATGCAAACAAAGCATAAAAGCTGATCTACTTTACCATACTGGTAGGTATAACAATAGACATGATGACATCTCACATTAATAAAAATAAAGCGATGCAATAGTAACAGTGTAAAATACACCTAGAAGAAACTTGAACCCTCTCAGAGAGATAAATCATGTTTTTTCACAGTAAACTCATCTAACCTGCACTGGTGCTCAGCGGTGGAAAGTAACCAAGTGGGTTTACTTCAGATATATATTAAATACTTTACTTTATAGTGTATCCATTTTATGTGACTTAATATTTCTACTCCAAAACATTTCAGAAGGAAATATTTTAGCCCACTGTGTATTCTGCTACATTTATTTGACAGATATAGTTTGTAGTTACTTTAGAGGTTAAGATTTAAAAAGCTTATAAAAAGCAACAGATGGTTAAGAATGACCCAACAATTCGGCTAACAATCCCTCACAGCGTCTAGTCTAATACTTGTCAGCAGTTCCACCAAAGAGACATTCCCTTTTAAACTTCTCAGATGTTTTAATTTGCAGTTCAAGGCCCAAAGAGGTACAATTGTCCATTATTTCACAAAAATTTTAACATTCGAGAAAAAAGATTTATAACAGAACTTTTTTTTTTTCTTCTCTCCAATTAATAAACTCATGAGCGCTCAGATTTGTCTAGTTATACTTTAGGAGAGTACCCGACCTCAAAACTACCTGACTGTAGCATAATTAAATAAACCACACTTTAAATATCTACAACAGTTAAAATGATGCTTATACATTGATGCATTAGTATTAAAAAATATAATAATGTCATATGTAATAATATATCAGTTACAGGGAATATTTTACTGCAGAATGAATACTTTTACTTCTATAAGCAACTTCACTTTTACTTAAGAGTTTGAATGCAGGATTTATTTGTAATGGAATATTTTTTACGTTGTCTTATTGGTACATTTACTTAAGTAAAGGATATGAATACTTCCTCCACCTTATCATTTAAACCTGAACGTAAGGTCCATTAATAGAAATACATATGAACTAAGCACCATCTAATAACCCTAAAATGAATTATTAAATGTGCATTGCTGTCAGTTGCTAGAATGACTGTTTTGGTTTCTATTCAACACAATACTGCACACACTCACCAACACCCCTGGAGAAGAAGCAGCCCTCTGGTTGAACTATTTGTTCTGATGCCTCTGTAG
Source organism: Seriola lalandi dorsalis (assembly GCF_002814215.2). Classification (NCBI taxonomy): domain Eukaryota; kingdom Metazoa; phylum Chordata; class Actinopteri; order Carangiformes; family Carangidae; genus Seriola; species Seriola lalandi. The sequence goes on along the minus strand of NW_019524840.1, from coordinate 11,480 downwards.
CTTTGCAGCACTGACAGCGTCAGGTTGATCTATTTAAGGTGCTTGTCCAGCTAGTGGAACATTCTAATCCTTTTAGCTGAGCCTTAATCCAAAAATCACTTTAAGCACATACGTGCACACACTGTGTATCTGTGAAGCTACTGGCTTTCGTGTATAAGCCCACAAAATTATATGCACACATTACAAGTGCAAACAATAAATGATCATCACTATTATGACTTTTATCATTATTCATGGTACAGTAACATTTCTTTTTCAAAACAGCTTAAATTATTTGCCAACAGTTCCAGCCAATGCCTCTCAGTATAATGTATTCCAGTTTAACAGCACCACAAACTGCAGCCATGAAGGATCATGAAGTTGAATCAGTTGGAACACAATGTTGAAGATGAGATCTGAATAAATGAAACTAAATGTTAAACAAGTAGAAACAAGTAGTTCTTGTTACCAGTAGACAGTTGGTAATAGGTAATGTGGTTTTTTTTTTTGGTTTTTTTGGATGTGGGTACCTCTTTCTCTTTCAGTGTTTTCAGCCTCTCTTTCAGGCAACACAGTCAGCAATATGACAGTTTTGTTTTCATTTCATTTGCTATGAAAGCTGTCATGTAAATTTGGGTTGCCTGGTCAGACTTTTAGAACAATATTGGATTATATATATAAAAAAAAGAGGAACCAAGTAACGTTAATAAAGTTGAGGAAGGTATGTATAGTGCTTGTGAGAACCTTTTCAACCAAGCTGTAGCGTGTTTCTTTCTTCTCTTCTAAGGGGAACCAAATATGCAAACCTGACACCTGCTTGGTGTTTCATGTGTTATCTTCGGCTCATATCCTCTTACACTAATTCTTGTGTTCACATGAACTAATTTTAACAGCAAAATAATGGGACTTGAATTAAAAATGTGTGCAAAATGCATAATTTTAACAGTCCTCACATAATAAATGCATTTTAGCATTTCAGATTTTCTCAACTGTAACCAACCATAACAGCTGGTTACAGGGATTCCCTCTTGCCACTGTGCAGCAACCAGGCAAACAGCACAGAGTAATGCCTCGGTAACTATTCTAAAATGACAACTTTTCATTTTTACATTTCTGTTTATGCACATAGTAACCAAAAGATCCAAAACTTTGGACAAAGCTAGGCTAGCTGTTTCCCTATGCTTCCAGTCTTTATGATAAGCTAACATGCTTCCATACTTAATGCACGGACATATGGAGCTGGGATACGATGTTTTGTCTCTTCATCGCCCCCTATCATCCTCACCTCTTGTTGCCATCTCTGTCCTGTCTCCTTTCTGCCTGCCTTGTGACTTCCCTGCCTTTGCTGGACTCTCTCTTTTCAACACTGAGAAATCAATGTTGGACTACTCCACAGCTTGCCCTCCTCCAGCTGCTTCTTTATTGTGGGTCTGATCATCTTCCACTGCCTGACCAGCATCTGTCTATCAGGTGCAACAGATAAGTAATATGAGTCATTCATTGGCTGCTACACTCCCAACAACTGTATATGTTGATTAGATCAATTTGCACCAATTCTGCTCCTGCACTGCTGTTTGCCACAATGTTTTCTCCAATACTAATACAAGGTGTCAACAAAGTCAAATTCCACACTTTGGTGCTTTAGGTGGTATGACCAGCTCTATAGATATTGTGGACCCTCTCACCGACTCTAGAAATAATAAAATAAAAATAAAAATAACATGAACATATGAGAATATATAAGGACTTAATAGTGTACCTGTGGTATTTTTCCCCCCAAGCAGCAAAGGGCTGCTGACTTCTTTATTTTACTATAACAAAATTGGTCTACAGTATTTACCAGCCAGAGTTACGTTAGCATGCGTAGTCAGATTTGCGTTCAGATGTTTTGCTGTCACATCAAGGTTGATGAGGGTAACTTTTAAACATTTAAACAAAGGGAGTAAAGAACAGTTTGTTGCACTCACAGGTCACATTCAAAGTCACCATCTCCTCTGTAGTAATGTTGCCTATGAAGCTGACCTTACAGGTGACCTCCATACCGTGATGCTCAGCTGACTGATTGAAGGTCAAAGTTGAGGTTTGTCCCTGATTGGCTGTGACGTTTCCTGTGATATGAGAGTCCTTCTCTCTTGCTCCTCTCCATGTCCAGGTGATTTCAGGATTAGACCCAGAGCAGAGACCAGGAGCAGTGCAGGTCAGTGTGGTCTGCTGTCCCTCTGTCAGTGGAGGAATCATCACTATGGGCTTCTGATGCCGATCTAATGGGGAAGCAAAAATATACAGTAGACAGAAAATCAGTGTGTGTAGTGATGTATCAGGTGAGCAGACAAGGAGGTTTTTGTTCTCGTCATATAGGACTAATATCGTAATATACTTAAAAATACTTAAATATTTCAAAGGTACAATACGTAGGAGTTTGGTAAAATGAGATTCACTCAATCAGTGTTGTTGCAGTTCTTACTAGTCACCAACAGAGGGCGATAATAGCCAAGCATTATTTCATGTTGGTGCATGTTATAGCCACAACAATGAACATATTCAGTGAACTTAGACTTAGATGATACCAACAAGTCTTAAATGATATGATCCAGAGTCTGACGATGATGCAGCAGTTGTTCTAACTGAAGGGTCCATCAGTGGCATTCATCCTGTAAAGTCAGACTGAGCTTTTGTGTTATTCTCTGAGTCAAGTATCTCTGCATAGCTACAGTTCTGTTTATATTAATCCAATTTGTACCAAATTACACTCAGAGGAGTGAAACCATTGTGGGTAGTAAAAGAACATGGTATCACAACAAAGAGTCAAATCTCAGCTGTTTTATTCTGCTTCACTAAGGAAGATGCATCTCTGACAGCCCTCTATTTCTCCTGGCGATGCAACCGTTAATACAAAGAGGGAAAAAGAGATGTATATATGTATATAGATGTATAGATAGACAATAAGAGGATATCTAATTGCTGATAAAGAAAGACTACTTTCACTGAAAGGTTGTAACATCACTGAAACGCTGCAGAACCACTGAAAGGGTTAAAAAAAGAAGCTATTTGTGGCAACGTGCAACCAACCAACAATTCCTGATGCATGAAGCTGATGTTGTATTAGTCAGTCATGATTCCAAGTTACTCCCTGAATAGGACCACTGACAGTAAATTAAGCATTATAAATAATTTCATTTGAGCTTTGACATATGTTTATGGATTCATCTTTGGCAAATACATTATTAATTGATTTAAAGGTAATTACTTATACCAAAGAGTATATGTGGGGGGCCATGAGAGCTTTAAGATACTAAAATAAATTTTAAGGATAAAAAACTTAAGACCTCCAATTGTACCAACAGTTTCAACAAGGACCCCTTATTATCAGTGCAACGTTATCTAACATTGAGAATGCTTTCAGAAGATTTAAAACATTTAATATTGGCTTTTGATTTTGTTTACCTTTATCAACAAAACTGCATCAAAGCTGCACACTGTACGTGTGTTAGCATTGTAGCCTCTCGGAGAGACGATAGTGAGATACTTGGTTCCTCCCTCCACAGGACAAACTTACTTTCATAAGCACACATATACCAAAATTGTTTTAAAGCTACAGGAAGTTTGGTTGATCAAACTGGACCAGAAACAGCTGCACAGATGACAGCACAGACGTGAAGGCAGGATGTTGCATTTTTCACCTTTTCTATATTTGTGACTAAATTTGACTACCACTTTCCCCAGGGGCACAATTGGGGGCCCCTGCAAAGCTCTCAACATCAGCTCTGAACGATACATATCTCTGGCCTCTGCCATGTCCTGGGCCCCTCTCCATCTCTGACCCAAGACCTCTCTGCTGAGGCCTGCTATACTGCACATGCAAAGCTAAGAATTTTTCCAAGTAATGTGTCACATTTGTTGGGGGCATAATGGCTCACCAAAATAGATTTAATTCAGAAAAACATTTAAATAACATGGTATATGTAGTGTCTTACTTGTTTGTTGTTGTTTTGTTGGTTTCCAGCTTCTCTTATCTCTAGTTATCTGTTCTGCTGTGTGACTCAACTGGCTCTTCCTCTCGTCACTTTCTCACCTCTTCCTCCATTGTGCAAGAACATATTGTTGCTCTTCTCATCAGACTGCTACAATTTCACACAGTTATAATCTATCATCATTTACCCTTGTGGGAATTTGTACCACATTTGTTAACACTGATCAAAAAAGAAAAATGAAACCATTTTTTAAATTTATGGCAGTTGCACAGAAAACATCTTGAGAAACCAACCACCTAGTATATTTTGTTTGTGCAAATGTGTCTATGACTCAGTAAGTTTTGAACTGTGAGTATGTGTTGGTCTTATATAGCTTATGTCTTTCCCTTGTACAGTATAATGCATAATAAATATTGTGCAAAATGTGCACAATAACAACATTAAATGAACTGTATCTAATCCAGTATCTGCAGGTTGAGTTATGAGTGGTCAAAGTATCTGCATTTATTGTGTTTCTCCATTTAAGCACCAAGCAACCTCCTACAAACCACTTCTGTATTTGTAGATTGTGCATATCTATAAATACTGTACTCAGCAAATGTACTTCCTTAAATGGCACCACCTGAGCTGGCCAAAGCCTTTATGGGTCCCTAAGCAGAGTTGGATTTGGCCATGGGTGTAGGGTTAAAGACTAAAAAAATGATGGTACCACACAACCCCACCACCCCTCCAAAACAAAGAGATTGATGTTTTATTGTTGTCAACCAAAGGGTTTATCGACATGTAAGACTTGAATTTACATTCATAAATGCCCATACACAAATGTAATATATGCACGTGTTGAATTTCTATATATGAAATATATGTATACATTAATTAAAATCATATGTCCATACAGTATAGCCTATATATGTAAAGAAAAGCATATGTAAAACCTGTTACATATGGGACAAATATGTCATATATATGTCATAAATCATCGTATGGTAAGGCATAAAAACTTCATAGTTTAATAGGGCATAAAAAAGTCATAGTATAGTAAGACATAAAAATGTCATAGTATAGTAATGCAGAAATAAGTCAATATATTAAGCAGTGTTGGTACTAGCTTGTATGGTGCTCTGGGCAAATACCCCCATGACCCCATCATAACTTTTAAAGACTAAAAAAATGATGGTACCAATTATATACAATCATGAATACAATATATATATATATATATATATATATATATATATATATATATATATGTATGTATATAC
>NW_019524840.1:5045-6218 GCF_002814215.2 Seriola lalandi dorsalis | reverse complement strand
GAAAAGCAAATAAACTTTTTTTTTTTATTTTACAAGTGCTTTGTGACACCCCTGAAAAGATGTCGCCCATATCTAAATCTGCCATTGGGTGGGGACAGCTGAGGATAATTATAATATATTCTTGGAGAAATTTTGAATGTGCCCGATGTTTGGTGCGTGTAATTCACTCACGTTTCAAGGACGTTACCTTCAGTTTCATTCATGCCGTGCAGACTTATGCTGACACTGACCTCAGTCACTGCAGGTGTTCCTTAAAAAGCCATTTGAAGCTGTCACAACTGGCCAAAATAACTTCACACTGATGGTCTCAAACCGAAATTGGTCCCCACAACCATAGCAAGACATGTATACACATATGTACATGCTCTAACAGAAGTTCATCTGCAATAAAGCTATACTACTATATCCCCATATAGATGATAGCTTCAAAGATCAAACTTTTATTACCTATCTTACCTCTTACCTTTTTGAGACTCTTATTTCGAAAGTGTATCCATGTCGTGGAATGGCGTGTGTCTGTAAATGTCTGTGGTTCTTTGTTTGGCAGTATAAATTACAGAAGGTTTTGTACAACATAGCCAATAATTCTCACTTACCATGATGAGACTTTTATTTTGAAGGTTAATTGTGGAGATGATGTTTGTATGTTTCTGTCAATATAGATTTGTGTGTGTGTGTGTGTGTGTGTGTGTGTGTTTGTGAAAACAAAAAAACTGAACTCAAACAATAAATATTTCAAATGCTGCATTCAAGAAACTTGCTTTGATTTCCCCGAGCAAATATCCGAATTTCGCCGATTTCCAACAGGGACCAACGTGGAGGTGAACAGAACAGGTAGGTTGTAAAAATGTCAAAAACGTCATAGGATATTATGGCCTAAAACGTAAAAAAAAACATAATAGTATATTAATGAATAAAAAGTCAAAAAAACATCAGAGTATGGTAAGGAATAAAACGACACAAATGTAAAAAAAAAGAATATCATAGTATAGTATGGCATAGAATTGCAAAAAAAACGTCATAGAGTATATCAGAGTACATCAGAATATATTAAGGCATAATAAGTCATGAAAAAGTTATAGTAGGGTAAGGAATGAAACGATGTACTATAAAAAGGCGTAAAATTGCCAAAAACATCATAGTATAGTATTGAATAAAATGTAAAAAAAAAAA
>NW_019524840.1:4438-5025 GCF_002814215.2 Seriola lalandi dorsalis | reverse complement strand
AAAACGTCATAGTATAGTAAGGAATACAAAGCCATTGCATAGTAAGGCTTAAAGATGTAAAAAAAACGTCATAGTATAGTATGGCATAAAATGTCGAAAAAACATCATGGTATATAAATGCATAATAGGTCATAAAAACATCATAGTATAGTAAGGAATACAAAGACATTGCATAGTAAGGCTTAACAATGTGAGAAAACGTCATAGTATAGTATGGCATAAAAATGTCAAAAAATGTCATAGTTTATTAAGGCATAAAAAGTCATAAAAACGTCATAGGATATTATGGCCTAAAACGTAAAAAAAAACATAATAGTATATTAATGAATAAAAAGTCAAAAAAACATCAGAGTACGGTAAGGAATAAAACGACACAAATGTAAAAAAAAAGAATATCATAGTATAGTATGGCATAGAATTGCAAAAAAAACGTCATAGAGTATATCAGAGTACATCAGAATATATTAAGGCATAATAAGTCATGAAAAAGTTATAGTAGGGTAAGGAATGAAACGATGTACTATAAAAAGGCGTAAAATTGCCAAAAACATCATAGTATAGTATTGAATAAAATGTAAAAAAAAAAA
>NW_019524840.1:3871-4418 GCF_002814215.2 Seriola lalandi dorsalis | reverse complement strand
AAAAAACATCATAGTATAGTATGGCATAAAAATGTTAAAAAATATCATAGTTTATTAAGGCATAAAAAGTCATTAAAACGTCATAGTATAGTAAGGAATACAAAGCCATTGCATAGTAAGGCTTAAAGATGTAAAAAAAACGTCATAGTATAGTATGGCATAAAATGTCGAAAAAACATCATGGTATATTAATGCATAATAGGTCATAAAAACATCATAGTATAGTAAGGAATACAAAGACATTGCATAGTAAGGCTTAACAATGTGAGAAAACGTCATAGTACAGTATGGCATAAAAATGTCAAAAAATGTCATAGTTTATTAAGGCATAAAAAGTCATAAAAACGTCATAGTATAGTAAGGAATACAAAGACATTGCATAGTAAGGCTTAAAAATGTCAAAAAAAAGTCAGAGTATATTATGGCATAAAACGTCAAAAGAAATATCATATTACATCAAAGCTTAAATTGTCATAAAAACGTAATATTATGGTTAGGCATCAACTCACAAAGTATAGTAAGGCAGAACATTGCTAAAAAAAGTCAT
>NW_019524840.1:0-3713 GCF_002814215.2 Seriola lalandi dorsalis | reverse complement strand
AAGACATTGCATAGTAATGCTTAAAAATGTGAGAAAACTTCATAGTATAGTATGGCATAAAAATGTCAAAAAATCATGGTATATTAATGCATAATAGGTCATAAAAACGTCATAGTATAGTAAGGAATACAAAGACATTGCATAGTTAGGCTTAAAAATGTCAAAAAACGTCATAATATAGTTTGGCATAATAATCTCAAAAAATATCATAGTTTATTAAGGCATAAAAAGTCATAAAAACGTCATAGTATAGTAAGGAATACAAAGTCATTGCATAGTAAGGCTTAAAAATGTAAAAAAAACTTCATAGTATAGTATGGCATAAAAATGTCAAAAAACGTCATAGTATAGTGTGGCATAAAATGTCAAAAAACGTCATAGTATAGTATGGCATAAAATGTCGAAAAAACATCATGGTTTATTAATGCATAATAGGTCATAAAAACATCATAGTATAGTAAGGAATACAAACACATTGCATGGTAAGGCATAAAAATAAAAAAAAAAACCTCATAGTATATTATGGCATAAAACGTCAAAAGAAATATCATATTACATCAAAGCTTAAATTGTCATAAAAACATAATATTATGGTAAGGCATCAACTCACAAAGTCATAGTAAGGCATAAAATTGCTAAAAAAACGTCATAGTATAGTATGGCATAAAATGTCAAAAAACGTCATAGTATAGTATGACATAAAAATGTCAAAAAATCTCATAGTTTGTTAAGGCATAAAAAGTCATAAAAACATCATAGTATAGTAAGGAATACAAAGACATTGCATGGTAAGGCATAAAAATGTCAAAAAACGTCATAGTATAGTATGGCATAAAATGTCAAAAAACGTCATAGTATAGTATGGCATAAAATGTCGAAAAAACATCATGGTATATTAATGCATAAATAGTCATAAAAACGTCATAGTATAGTAAGGAATACAAAGACATTGCATGGTAAGGCATAAAAATGTCAAAAAACGTCATAGTATAGTATGGCATAAAATGTCGAAAAAACATCATGGTATATTAATGCATAATAGGTCATAAAAACATCATATTATAGTAAGGAATACAAAGACATTGCATAGTAAGGCTTAAAAATTGAGAAAAAACTTCATAGTATAGTATGGCATAAAATGTCAAAAAATGTCATAGTATAGTATGGCATAAATTGTCAAAAAAACAGTAATATTATGATTAGTCATAAAGTCATCAAAGTATAGTAAGGAAGGAATACAAAGACATTGCATGGTAAGGTGGCATAAAAATGTCAAAAAACGTCATAGTATAGTATGGCATATAAATGTCAAAAAATCTCATGGTATATTAATGCATAATAGGTCATAAAAACATCATATTATAGTAAGGAATACAAAGACATTGCATGGTAAGGCATAAAAATGTCAAAACAGCGTCATATTATAGTATGGCATAAAATGTAAAAAAACGTCATAGTATAGTATGGCATAAAATGTCAAAAAACGTCATAGTATAGTACGGCATAAAATGTCGAAAAAACATCATGGTATATTAATGCATGATAGGTCATAAAAACATCATATTATAGTAAGGAATACAAAGACATTGCATGGTAAGGCATAAAAATTTCAAAAAAAACGTCATAGTATAGTATGGCATAAAATGTCAAAAAACGTCATAGTATAGTATGGTATAAAATGCGAAAAAATATCATGGTTTATTAATGCATAAATGGTCATGAAAACGTCATAGTATAGTAAGGAATACAAAAACATTGCATGGTAAGGCATAAAAATGTCAAAAAACGTCATAGTATAGTATGGCATAATAATCTCAAAAAATGTCATAGTTTATTGAGGCATAAAATGTCAAAAAACATGATAGTATAGTATGGCATATAAATCTCAAAAAATCTCATAGTTTATTAAGGCATAAATAGTCATAAAAACGTCATAGTATAGTAAGGAATACAAATACATTGCATAGTAAGGCTTAAAAATGTAAAAAAAACTTCATGGTTTAGTATGGCATAAAATGTCGAAAAAACATCATGGTATATTTATGCATAATAGGTCATAAAAACATCATAGTATAGTAAGGAATACAAAGACATTGCATGGTAAGGCATAAAAATGTCAAAGAACGTCATAGTATAGTATGGCATAAAATGTCAAAAAACGTTATAGTATAGTATGGCATAAAATGTCGAAAAAACAACATGGTATATTAATGCATAATAGGTCATAAAAACATCATAGTATAGTAAGGAATACAAAGACATTGCATAGTAATGCTTAAAAATGTGAGAAAACTTCATAGTACAGTATGGCATAAAAATGTCAAAAAACGTCATAGTATATTAATGCATAATAGGTCATAAAAACATCATAGTATAGTAAGGAATACAAAGACATTGCATAGTTAGGCTTAAAAATGTCAAAAAACGTCATAGTATATTATGGCATATAAATGACAAAAGAAATATCATATTACATCAAAGCTTAAATTGTCATAAAAACGTAATATTATGGTTAGGCATCAACTCACAAAGTATAGTAAGGCAGAACATTGCTAAAAAAAGTCATGATATAGTGTGGCATAAAATGTCGAAAAAACGTCATGGTATATTAATGCATTATAGGTCATAAAAACATCATAGTATAGTAAGGAATACAAAGACATTGCATGGTAAGGCATAAAAATGTCAAAACAGCGTCATAGTATAGTATGGCATAAAATGTCAAAAAACGTCATAGTATAGTATGGCATAAAATGTCGAAAAAACATCATGGTATATTAATGCATAATAGGTCATAAAAACATCATATTATAGCAAGGAATACAAAGACATTGCATGGTAAGGCATAAAAATGTCAAAAAAACATCATAGTATAGTATGGCATAAAATGTCGAAAAAACATCGTGGTATATTAATGCATAATAGGTCATAAAAACATCATAGTATAGTAAGGAATACAAACACATTGCATGGTAAGGCATAAAAATTTAAAAAAAAACGTCATAGTATAGTATGGCATAAAATGTCAAAAAATGTCATAGTATAGTATGGCATAAAATGTCGAAAAAACATCATGGTATATTAATGCATAATAGGTCATAAAAACGTCATAGTATAGTAAGGAATACAAAGACATTGCATGATAAGGCATAAAAATTTCAAAAAAACGTCATAGTATAGTATGGCATAAAATGTCGAAAAAACATCATGGTATATTAATGCATAATAGGTCATAAAAACATCATATTATAGTAAGGAATACAAAGACATTGCATGGTAAGGCATAAAAATGTGAGAAAACTTCAAATTATAGTATGGCATAAAAATGTCAAAAAACACCATAGTATAGTATGGCATAAAATGTCGAAAAAACATCATGGTATATTAATGCATAATAGGTCATAAAAACATCATATTATATTAAGGAATACAAAGACATTGCATAGTAATGCTTAAAAATGTGAGAAAACTTCATAGTACAGTATGGCATAAAAATGTCAAAAAACGTCATAGTATATTAATGCATAATAGGTCATAAAAACATCATAGTATAGTAAGGAATACAAAGACATTGCATAGTTAGGCTTAAAAATGTCAAAAAACGTCATAGTATATTATGGCATATAAATGACAAAAAATATCATAGTTTATTAAGGCATAAAAAGTCATAAAAACGTCATAGTATAGTAAGGAATACAAAGTCATTGCATAGT
>NW_019524839.1:566640-569922 GCF_002814215.2 Seriola lalandi dorsalis | reverse complement strand
GTAAGGCATAAAAAGTCATAAAAACGTCACAGTATAGTATGGCATAAAAAGTCATAAAAACGTCATAGTAAAGTAAGGTATAAAAACGTCATAGTATAGTAAGGCATAAAACGTCATAGTATAGTAAGGCATAAAAACGTCATGAAAACGACATAGTAAAGTAAGGCATAAAAAGTCATAGTATAGTAACGCATAAAAAGTCATAAAAACGTCATAGTAAAGTAAGGTATAAAAAGTCATAAAAACGTCATAGTATAGTAAGGCATAAAAACGTCATAGTATAGTATGGCATAAAAAGTCATCAAAACGTGACAGTATAGTAAGGCATAAGACGTCATAGTATAGTATGGCATAAAAAGTAATAAAAACGTCATAGTATAGTAAGGCATAAAAAGTCATTAAAACATGATACTATAGTAAGGCATAAAAACGTCATAGTATAGTAAGGTATAAAAAGTCATAAAAACGTCATAGTATAGTAAGGCATAAAAAGTCATAAAAAGTCATAGTATAGTAAGGCATAAAAAGTCATAAAAACGTCATAGTATAGTAAGGCATAAAAAGTCATAAAAACGTCATAGTATAGTAAGGCATAAAAAGTCATAGAAACGTGATAGTATAGTAAGGCATAAAACTTCATAAAAATGTCATAGTATAGTAAGGCATAAAAAGTGATAGTACAGGAAGGCATAATAAGCTATCGTATAGGAAGGCATAAAAACATCATAGTATATATGAAGGCCATAAAAGCAAAAAAAGGCTAAAGTATCCTAAGGCATATAAAGTCATAAAAACGTCTTGAATAGTAAGGCATAAAAACTGCACATTAAACTAACATACATGTCTTTTGACAATGGGAGAGGGTTGTGAGTGGGACTCGAACCGTCATCCTTCATATTCAGAGGCAACAGCTCTAACCACTGCACCACAAAGCTGACAAATTTTCTGTTTAGGCATAAAAACCCTCATAATTGACATAGTATAGTAAGCCATGAAGTCATAAATACAACAATGTATAGTAAGGCCCAAAAACTTCATAGTATAGTAAGGCACAAAAACGTCATAGTATAGTGAGGCATAAAAAGTCATAAAAACTACATAGTATAGCAGGGCATATAAAGTCGTAAAACCTTCAAAATATAGTATGGCATAAAAGTGTATTTTAAACCAGCATATATGTCTTTTGACTGTGGGATGAGGAAATCATCTGGTTTCGAACAACTGCCCTTCACATTGTGAAGCAACAGTGCTAAGCATTGCACCATGAGGTTGACAACCTTTTCAGGAAGTCATAAATAGTCATGAAAACAATATTGCATAGTAAGGCATAGAAACATAAGGCATAGTAAGGCATGAAAAGTCATAAAAAGTCATAGTATAGTAAGGCATAAAAAGTCATAAAAACGTCATAGTATAGTAAGGCATAAAAACATCATAGTATAGTAAGGCATAAAAAGTCATAAAAACGTCATATTATAGTAAGGCATAAAAACTCTTAAAAACGTCATAGTATAGTAAGGCATAAAAACGTCATAAAAATGTCATAAAAACGTCATAGTATAATAACGCATAAAAAGTCATAGTATAGTAAGGCATAAAAACGTCATAGTATAGTAGGGAATAAAAAGTCATAAAAACGTCATAATATAGTAAGGCATAAAAACGTCATAGTATAGTAAGGCATAAAAAGTCATAAAAACGTCATAGTATAGTAAGGCATAAAAAGTCATAGTATAGTAAGGATAAAAAGTCATAAAAAGTCATAGTATAGTAAGGTATAAAAAGTCATAGTATAGTAAGGCATAAAAAGTCATGAAAACGACATAGTATAGCAAGGCATAAAAAGTCATAAAAACGTCATAGTATAGTAAGGCATAAAAAGTCATACAAACGTGATAGTATAGTAAGGCATAAAACTGCACATTAAACTAACGTACATGTATTTTGACTATGGGAGAAGGTTGTGAGTGGGACTCGAACCTTCATCCTTCATATTCAGAGGCAACAGCTCTAACCACTGCACCACAAAGCTGACAAATTTTCTGTTTAGGCATAAAAAGCCTCATAATTGACATAGTATAGTAAGGCATGAAGTCATAAATACAACAATGTATAGTAAGGCCCAAAAACTTCATAATATAGTAAGGTACAAAAACGTCATAGTATAGTGAGGCATAAAAAGTCATAAAAACGACATAGTATAGCAGGGCATATAAAGTCGTAAAACCTTCAAAATATAGTATGGCATAAAAGTGTATTTTAAACCAGCATATATGTCTTTTCACTGTGGGATGAGGAAATCATGTGGTTTCAAACCACTGCCCTTCACATTGTGAAGCAACAGTGCTAAGCATTGCACCATGAGGTTGACAACCTTTTCAGGAAGTCATAAATAGTCATGAAAACAATATTGCATAGTAAGGCATAGAAACATAAGGCATAGTAAGGCATGAAAAGTCATAAAAAGTCATAGTATAGTAAGGCATAAAAAGTCATAAAAACGTCATAGTATAGTAAGGCATAAAAACGTTATAAAATCGTCATAGTATAGTAAGGCATAAAAAGTCATAGTATAGTAAGGTATAAAAAGTCATAGTATAGTAAGGTATAAAAAGTCATAAAAACAGTATAGGCATAAAAAGTCATAAAAACGTCATAGTATAGTAAGGCATAAAAACGTCATAGTATAGTAAGGCATAAAAAGTCATAAAAACGTAATAGTATAGTAACGCATAAAAAGTCATAGTATAGTAAGGCATAAAAAGTCATAGTATAGTAAGGCAAGAAAAGTCATAAAAACGTAATAGTATAGTAACGCATAAAAAGTCATAGTATAGTAAGGCATAAAAAGTCATAGTATAGTAAGGCAAGAAAAGTCATGAAAACATCATAGTATAGTAAGGCATAAAAAGTCATAAAAACGTCATAGTATAGTAAGGCATAAAAAGTCATAATATAGTAAGGCATAAAAAGTCATAAAAAGTCATAGTATAGTAAGGCATAAAAAGTCATAAAAACGTCATAGTAAAGTAAGGTATAAAAACGTCATAGTATAGTAAGGCATAAAAAGTCATAAAAACGTCATAGTATAGTAAGGCATAAAAAGTCATAGTATAGTAAGGCATAAAAAGTCATAAAAAGTCATATATTAGTAAGGCATAAAAAGTCATAAAACGTCATAATATAGTAAGGCATAAAAAGTCATAAAATCGTCATAGTATAGTAAGGCATAAAAAGTCATAAAAACATCATAGTATAGTAAGGCATAAAAAGTCATCGTAT
>NW_019524839.1:555644-563921 GCF_002814215.2 Seriola lalandi dorsalis | reverse complement strand
AAACTCATGAAAACGTCATAGTATAGTAAGGCATAAAAACTCATAAAAACGTCATAGTATAGTAAGGCATAAAAACGTCATGAAAACGACATAGTATAGTAAGGCATAAAAACGTCATGAAAACGACATAGTATAGTAAGGCATAAAAAGTCATAAAAACGTCATAGCATAGTAAGGCATAAAAAGTCATAGTATAGGAAAGCATTAAAACGTCATAGTATAGTAAGGCATAAAAAGTCATAAAAACGTCATAGTATAGTAAGGCATAAAACGTCATAGTATAGTAAGGCATAAAAACGTCATGAAAACGACATAGTATAGTAAGGCATAAAAAGTCATAAATAGTAAGTCATAAAGTCATAGTAAGGCATAAAAAGTCATAAAAACGTCATAGTAAAGTAAGGTATAAAAACGTCACAAAAACGTTATAGTATATTAAGGCATAAAAACGTCATAGTATAGTAAGGCATAAAAAGTCATAGTATAGCAAGGTATAAAAAGTCATAAAAACATCATAGTATAGTGAGGCATAAAAAGTCATAAAAACGTCATAGTATTATAAGGCATAAAAAGTCATAGTATAGTAAGGCATAAAAAGTAATAAAAACGTCATAGGCATAAAGAGTCATTGTATAATAAGGTATAAAAGGTCACAAAAACGTCATAGTATATTAAGGCATAAAAACGTCATAGTATAGTAAGGCATAAAAAGTCATAAAAAGTCATAGTATAGCAAGGCATAAAAAGTCATAAAAACATCATAGTATAGTGAGGCATAAAAAGTCATCAAAACGTCATAGTATAGTAAGGCATAAAAAGTCATAGCATAGTAAGGCACAAAAAGTCATAAAAACGTCATAGTAAAGCAAGGCATAAAAAGTCATAGCATAGTAAGGCATAAAAACGTCATAGTATATTAAGGCATAAAAAGTCATAAAAATGTCATAGTATAGTAAGGCATAAAAAGTCATAGCATAGTAAGGCATTAAAAGTCATTAAAACGTCATAGTATAGTAAGGCATAAAAAGTCATAAAAACATCATAGTATAGTAAAGGACAAAAATTCATAGTATAGGAAGGCATGAAAAGTCATGAAAACGTCATCGTATAGTAAGGCATAAAAAGTCATAAAAACGTCATAGTATAGTAAGGCATAAAAAGTAATAAAAACTTCATAGGCATGAAAAGTCATAGTATAATAAGGCATAAAAATTCATAAAAACGTCATAGTATAGTAAGGCATAAAAAGTCATAATAGAGTAAGGCATAAAAAGTCATAATAGAGTAAGGCATAAAAAGTCATAAAAACGTCATAGTATAGTAAGGCATAAAAAGTCATAAAAACGTCATAGTATAGTAAGGCATAAAAATGTTATAGAAACGTCGTAGTATAGTAAGGCATAAAAAGTCATATTATAGTAAGGTATAAAAAGTCATAAAACGTCATAGTACAGCAAGGCATAAAAACGTCATAAAAACGTCATAGTATAGTAAGGTATAAAAACGTCATAGTACTGTAAGGCATAAAAACGTCACAATATAGTAAGGCACAAAAACTTCATAAAAACGTCATAGTATAGTAATGAAGAAAAAGTCATAAAAAGTCACAAAAATGTCATAGTATAGTAAGGCATAAAAAGTCATAAAAACATCATAGTATAGTAAGGCATAAAATCGTCACAAAAACGGTATAGTATAGTAAGGCACAAAAACGTCATAAAAAATTTAGAGTATAGTAAGGCATAAATAGTCATAAAAACGTCATAGTATAGTAAGGCATAAAAAGTAATAAAAACGTCATAGTATAGTTAGGCATAAAAAGTCATAAAAATGTCAAAATATAGTAAATTATAAAAACATCACAGTATAGTAAGGCATGAAAACCTCAAAGCATAGTAAGGCATAAAAAGTAATAAAAATGACATACTATAGTGTAGTATAAAATATAAAAATTCATAAAAATTTCATAGTACAGTAAGGTAGAAAAAGTAATAAGAACTACATAGTATAGTAAAGCATTAACAGTCATACAAATGTCTTAGTATAATCAGGCGTAAAAACGTCATAATAAAGTAAGGTTTAGAAAGTCATAAAAACATCATTGAATAGTAAGGCATAAAAAGTCATAAATACGGTGGTATGTGGTATGTGTGGTATATGGTATAGACATGAATAGTCATAGAAACGACAAAATATAGCAACGCATAAATGTCATAGTATAGTAAGTCAAAAAAACGTCATAGTATAGTAAGGTATAAAAAGTAATAAAAATGACATACTATACTAAGGCATAAAAAAGTCATAGTAGAGTAAGATATCAAAGGTAAAAAAAACGACATGGTATAGGAAGGCAAAAAAAGTCATAAAAACGAGAAGGTATAGTGAGTTATAAAAAGTCAAAATCGGCATAGTAAAGTAAGGCATTAAAAAAACGTATAAAAACGTCATAGTACAGTAAGGTATAAAAGGTCAAAAAACAACATGGAATATTAAGTCATAAAAAGTCATAAAAACTACATAGTATACTAAGGAATAAAAACGTCATTGTATAGTGAGGTGTAAAATGTCATAAAGACGACAGTATAGTCAGGCGTAAAAACGTCATGGAATAGTAAGGCATAAAAAGTTCTTAATGTGAGTCCTTTTAAACTAACATGCATGTCTTTTGATTGTTGGAGGAGGATGGTCTTATGTTTCGAACCCACGACCTTTACTTTGTGAGGCAACAGTTCTAACCAATACTAATATATTAAAAAGCATGAAAACAATATTGTGTAGTAAGGCATAAAAAGTCATGACAACGACATCGCATAGTAAGGCACAAAAACTCATAAAAACGTCACAGTATAGTAAGTCATAAAAAGTCATGTTAGGGCATAAAATAGTCATACTATCTTAAGGCGTAAAAACGTCATAGTATAGTAAGTTTTAAAAAATTCCTAGCATAGTAAGGCATAAAAAAGTCATTGTCTTGTAATGCTTAAAAAGTAATAGTATAGTAAGGCATTAGAGTCTCCAATATACATTATGTGCATGCTCTCAGTTTGCAGGAGGAAGCCTAAGTACTAGGACTAACCTAGGAAGGTACAGGGAGAACATGCAAACTCTACACAGTAAGGTCTCGGGTGTAGGGTTCAAGCCCAAAACCTTCTGCCTGTTAGCGACTGTTCTAACCATTGCATAGTAAGGCATAAATAGAGTCATAGTATTCATGTTAGTTATTTTTTTGACAGAAACTAATATCATACTTTGATATGTCCACCATTTTATGTTTTCTCCTGCTAGCAACCTGACTGCTAGCCTACAGAAGAGAGAAGCCAGGGTTAGCTTGCTAGTTAACGCTAGCTTACATGGTTAAATAACACCAGTTGACATTTTTCTGGTGATGTTAGTTACCAGTGTGATATTCTTACATGATATGAGCCTTCAGACAGCTCCCGCCCCTTCAGTCAATAAAATGCTAGCATCGGTTGTCTTGGAGACGTACCCTCTTGAGGGGCATAATGGAATGATTTAATATTACTTCCCTCCAAATATAGTGTGAAGGAGTTCATTCAGATATTGGTAGGGACAATTCTGTCCCGCCAAAATATTGGTAGGGACATGTCCCTACCGTCCCTACCGTAATTTCTGACATCGCCAGGAATCCATCCGATCATCTGAGAGCCAGATCGTTGATCATTCGGGTGATGATCCCCCTCACACTGCCCATCTGGCAGTTATTGGACCTGTTTGGGGCTAAAACCGTACAGCGTCTGCCTCTTGTAGATACACACATAGAAGCTAAAAATGTACTTCCATTTCTAGCTTCTCACAAAAGAAATATTCAAAAAGCATAATAAGTCTCATTAATGTGACATATTTAGTAATCTGCACTGGACAATCAATACAGCACTCAGGCCAGTAGTAGTTTCATTTTATTAGTCTGATGGGACTGCGTTTAGCAGACTTATACTTCACCCTGTTTCTGACTCTACTGTATCTACTGTAGGTTTAGTTGTCTCTGTTTTCAGCCTCAAAGAAAAAAGTCTATAAACACAGAAACCACAGAACCACAAATGCACACAAGTGTATACAGTACATATACACACACACCTTCTCTCTCACTCTCTTGCTCATTCACACACAAACATACACACAAACACACACACACATACAGATGGCCTTGTGGAAGCTTTTATTGATTGGGCTACAGGACAGAGGGAGGACACAGCAGTGGAAAAATACATGCCAAACCAATTTCCTAGACAGCTGGCCTTAAACAGCCAGTCAACTGTCTTAACCTATTAGGATAAGGTGTGGCTATGAGATACATTTGGCTCATACACCTGGCACTGTTATTCATATTCATTTATGTGCATGACGTTTTGCAAAAATACTACAGTATTGTGATACAGCATTACAAAAACATCACATCTTGCAGGACTGCTTCAGTCTGGGACCTCAGGATGGAAATCACAATCCACCTCTAGCTTGGGTTTTTGTTTTTTATTATTTTGGCAGCACCCAGGCTGGCAGTAGGTAATCTATCATAGACAGACTATCTACATTAGTTAGTGCCTGGCTGGGATGAGGGGCAGTGGAAAGGGACATGCAGGCACTGGCATGGAGCAAAGATGTGGTCTGGTTTGCGTCACTCATGTGTGCAGTGGAGAGTTTGAAGCTCCACAGCGTGCATGCATACAAACAAAGTGAAGAAACACAACTGTTACCTCGTGAAGATGAAAATCTTAAGGCTTTGTGTGTTTCAGCAAAAGGATGGTGGGATCTAGGGTTAAAATGGGTTGCCACGCCTACACTGTTTGTTGGTGAATTACTCCTCCCTTATTCCTCTGAAGTGGCACAGCAAGATCAAATACTCATCAACAATAACAACATCAGCGGCCATTAAACAGGACCGGTGATTAGGTCTGGGAGCCATTTGGGAGATTTCTAAACAAGTCATCAGACTTTTCTCCATCTCACAGGACAGGTTTGGCTCTGCCACACTCCTGTCTGTCAACAGATTTCCTGCATTGCATATACAAACTGCATGGGGAAGCCATTACACTCCTCAGAGAAGTAAAGTGTAAATGTAGGGACACAAACAAGGAAAAGCCAGCCTTTAAAGGTTATATTTAGTCTCCATGGTCTGGTAACTTCTTTTATGTTCCCCAGACTCAATCATAAAGGCACTTCAGAGTCCTACAATAGTTGGTGGAATTGAATCGTGGACAAATATAGTTCAATTTGCTCAAATTGATGGAAGTAACTCAGCAAACCCCAAACTGGCCAAATGAGGTTTGGAGGTTTTCTTTTCATCCTAAGTAAATTCAGACGGTAATAATCTGCAAATTCTTGGCTAAATTTTAATTACATCATTTAATGTTTTTATTTTACACTTGAAATTGAAATTGAAGTAAAACCATATTATATTATTTGACTTACTGGCTTGAGTTATTGAAATTCAGCACAAAATGCCATGTGCTAAATGAGCACAAATGACACTTACCCATAGTGCAGTGAGAGGCCCTGTAAGTTAACCTAGTTCAGGATTATTCTGCGCCTTTCTCACCTCTCCTCCCCCAACAAATAATGTTCCCTGAAATCACTGAGCAACATTTTACTCTGGCTGTGTGTTTTCCACATGCTCAGAGACTCTGACACCAAGGACGCAATTTAATTAAGCAAGGCTTCAAACACCATCTAAACAAACAGAGAAGCTACAAACAAACAACAAGTCCAATTACAGCAGTGTTAATATGCAGGGCAAAGCAGCATTAGACTACCACCGGAGTGGGAGGGAATGGGAGGAGGAGGAGGAGGCGGAGGAGGAGCTGCTTTGATCCACGCTTGGAGATCCGAAATCAACGCTGCTGCTTAGTTCAACGGGGATTCATCTTATCTGGTGAAGAAATAGTCCTGTTGGTAATAGTCCTGTTGATAATCAAAGGGCCTCTTTCGATGCTTCAGTCCAAGAAATCCTTTACTCATATTAGTCAAAAATATCATGGAGGAATTGCATCAGAACCCTGGGGCTGTAACACATTTGCAGAGGGACAGATAAATCAATCCAGGCTGGGTTTCAAATTCAGCTGTTATGTGACGGTCACAGCAGGCAGAAAAAGATAGTTTTCCTGAATCTCTTTTCTTTATGGGGTAACACCATAGACTCGACTCTTATTGATCCTGCTACATCTGTCCTTGAACTCGAAATGGCTTCATGGAAGTGCCTCTATAATATCCTTTAACTTTAAAAAGGGGATCCACTGGTATTGTCCATAAGAGGCCGGGGGTGTATTGATTTTTCTGATTGGATAACAGGATTGTGAGCTGCAGGGAGGGAATCCTGTGATCTATGTTCTTTTCCGGTGTGCAACATTTAGAGCAGGCACAAATACACACACACACACACACACACACACACACACACACACACACACACATACACACACAGATATACAAACACGAGCTGAATAAAAGTATTCCCTCGGAGGGAGCAGATGTGATGTGATATTAGACTGCAATGTTTTCTTATAAATGAAACAATAGCCTCCAGGTTGCTGGGTGATATTGGGTTATCTTAATGCCAGAGGCCACGTAAAACTGTGCCATTACTCCTCGACACTAGAAATGAGCATCACACAGTGTATGAAAACTGCCCCAAGCCATGTCTACCCAACTACTGACCCAACCATGAATTTGCTGTGTGTCACTAACACTCAGGCTTTCCATACATGTGTGCGAGTGTGTCAGTCTCTTTAAACACTGTGTGTATATTTGCATTCATGTGTGCTATCCTTGAGTATGTAGGCCAAGAGTGGCATTTTGAATTTCAGATACACAGAGGTTAATAAATATATATTTTTCTGGCAAACTAATTTAAATCATGAGACTCCAAGTTCATTTGGTGTATGTGTGTGCATGTGTGTGTGTGTGTGTGTGTGTGTGTATGTGTGTGCATGTGTATGTGTGTGTGTGTGTGTGTGTGAGAGTGTTATCTTTGGCCTCATTAAGAGTGAGTTGATGGGTTGGTAAGGTTAATAGAGATTCATAATCTAAGCACAGCTGCAACCCCCGTGCTTTTATAGGCTGGTTTTACACTGGGTATGTGTCAGTGTGTGTTTAATATTCATGTGTGTGTATAGACATGAATTTTTATGTGTGATTGTCTCTCATATTTGTGTAGCTCTGCATGCGCTCTATAATCTGGTTTACAGGAAACACGCCACAGCCAAAACACATGGTCAATTTCCCCTCCCAGTCCTATCATTAGCCTGGGGCCTAATCCTTAGTTATAATTCAGATGATGGGTCCTGCCAGTGGGGGCCTGCTAATAAGTCACATAAATCACAGTGTGAAGCTGAGGCTGCGTTGAGGCCCGGGAAATTCGGCCATTTTCCCCTTCTGCAGGCAGAAAGATCTTCATGTTGCTTGATGTCCAATGAGGGCCTATGAAAAGGGCAGTTACACACACACACACACACACACACACACAGATGCATGCAGAAAGAGTGGTAATCTAAAACAGTTCATGCTCTGAATACTGAGCGTGCTGAAATACCAGAGGAGTGCAGCTGAGCAGTGGGGGTGATTCCATGTTAGTGTGTGTTGAATGCTGCAGATTACTTTATTCGAGCAGAGCCATTTATTTTTCTCACACTTCAAAACCACTGAACAAATTAAGGATCAAAGGATAAATCATTCAAAATGGAGAAGAAAACCTTCCTCCCTTAATCATATCTGTTATTTTTCACTGCCAATGCGATCGGCTAATCCACTTCCGCAATATGTCATTGATTCACCTTAAAGTAGGTCCAGGCTCTTTTATTGTACAAGATCACGCAGTAGAAAAAGGCTCTGTGTTAGGAACAAGATTATAACAGCCCTGGTCTGATATGGGATTATCACAGCTCTCTAGCAGTCAAGGGACGCCTGTGGATTAGATCTCACACCAGAGATTAATCCAGGACAATCTGCTATGACTTGATTTTGTACAATGGGATTATTTCTTTGACATATGTTTCACTATTAAAGATCTAAAACCACATTTCTGAAGATTAACATTGCAGATTTCCCATGTCTCGCTGACTAGTCTGTTGGAATTCATACCAAGACTTTGTCCTACGTGTTCAAGTGAAGAGAATACTTCACATTCGTACTCAGTACATCACCTCTTTTCATTAATGAAAGTGTTGAATTCTTTCAGCGTCAGGTCGATCTGCGGCTTGTTTGTGAGTTGGTCTTGCTTTTACAATGATTCTCCAGTCATCTGCGGGGGGGGGGGGGGGGGGGGGG
>NW_019524839.1:526211-555624 GCF_002814215.2 Seriola lalandi dorsalis | reverse complement strand
GGGTTGACAATGAACAGAAATGTCAAATTCATCTAGGTTTGAATCACGTCTGCAGGCTTTAAAGGAACATGATCACACACCAGCAGCTACCTGTAAAAAGAGAAAGAAAAAAAACAGAAGGAAAGAAAAGACACATTTTATAAGCTCAGCAAAGGAGAAATGTTGCTTATGGGGAATATCTTGAAATCTGACAATATACAAGAGGTTATCTAGGTATGGGACATTTAATCAATATTTACAAACATTAAAGGCTATATCCAAAAAAGTCAGAAATTGAAGATCACAAGGTCAAAGTGAGCATCCAAGTAATTTTTCTGAAATATTGAATACAGTCTGATTCAGAGCTGATGACACTTGGTCTAGTATAAGAATTTAGTATCAAGATCTTTGAGGTAAAGATTATAAATGAACGCTCAGCACTGTCCCAGGCTGTCACAATCACATGCGCTAAAGATGGCAGGGCACTCAGCCGAGCCGCCACTTTGGCCGTCATCTGATTCTTAAAGTGTACAAATAAGACACAGGCGAAAGGTTCGAGCTCAAGATAGAGCTGATACGATTTACTCATCTATTTAATCTGGCAAGCTTCATATTTGTGCCTATTACGCTTTCATGCAGCTGCTTCTGCTCACTGTGGCTGAAACTCTGCCTCAGTGACCCCTTTCCTGCTGTACATCTCGGATTTTTATGCATGGTAAATTTACTTTATATTTGTGTTACTAATGGAAAATCTATTTGACAACAAGCTATTTTTTCCATACATTAATAGACTGCTGAGGCATTTTCAATTTCATGTCATTTCACATGCCATGGTTTATGCATTTTTATTGCTCTCGCCAATTTAAGGATGCCTTTGATTTTGTTGTAATGCTTCCATGCACTTACGGTATGTTAATGAAATAAAATGTTCATGTGTAATTGCATGTAAGGCTTCTAAGGATTGCAGTGTTAAAGCAAATTGAATGCACACAGTTTGTAATGCAGGCTTTATCATATGATTTCAACTGCATGTGTCTCAGCATTAGTTCATATTACATTAAAAGACATCAGTGCTTAAACACATCAGTTACAAGGCTTGTTTAATAAAATGTAAATAAGTTATAAAACTTGCGTTCTTTTTTTTAACACTCACATACAGTAGGAACGACAGCGTACTCTACTATATGTTTTGTAGCACTTCAGCCTCGCTCCGTTCCACACTGCATCTTTACTGATTCCTGGCCTCTGTATTTAAACATTTGGATTTTCAAAGGACTAAGAATCTCCATTAAGACAGCTCTCTCCCTCTCTCTGTATGGCTATCTCTCTCTTTTTCCCGTTTCATCATTTACTTCTCTCTATTGCACAGATCAAACATGCACCCATAAGCCTTTGCTGCATATAGAGAATGCGTGGGAGCCGGACAGTGAAATATGAGCTCGCACTGATACGCAGCGAATGTGGACAGTTTGTATTTCCAAACAACAAAAATCCGTTGATAAGGATTCTATGAAAAAATTAAGGAAGTTTACGAAATTCACGCTACAATAAACTTTACTATTGTACTTTCTACTTCACTGCTCCAACCAGTTTCGTCAGAACCACATGTTGTCTCCTTGAGCAGCTGCGAATGTCTCCCACAAATTGTTTCAGATGGTCAGTCCAGCACTGGGCAGTAGCACATCTCTGAGTCGAGTACTAGTGATAAGAAACACAGCAAAAATCATCACAGTTACAATTAAATGTGAACACAAACAGAACAGATTTGGATTACCATTTGTGCCAATTACTTATGGAAAGAGATGGATCTGTGTACGAGACAGTGAATATAAGAACATACTGGAGAACACTGGAAGCTAAGTGACTGTAGGAGCCTGTTAATATTTGGAGGGGTGAGAGAAAGAAAGTACACCCTGTAATGAGCGAGTTATCCAACACCTGCAGCTGACTCTAGAGATGTCAGTTGGTAATTAACGCGTGGTGTTTCAAAATGTTTAAAAATCCTCTACAACTGGCACAGAAACTGTGCATCCTTAGGCTTACTGTAATTCTCCCAAGTTTTGCTCAAGAGTTTGTGGATTAAAGCCGACAATAACAACCTCATCCATGACAGGGAAATGATAAGCACCAAATTAGCACAACATTAATGCAGGTCATTATTAGAGCTGCTGAATTTTCACAAGTGTCCGCAGCTCAGCTCCTCTGCCTTATGAGAAGGTATTTACAGTATAATGCTAACTGACATATAGAGGTCTCCGGAGCAATAGTTACGCAGACAGTGGAGGATTAACAGGCTGCCTCAACTCTCTCCCTCACGCAAATATCCCTCTCTTTTTCATTAAGTGAATAAACCATCCCTTCACTCACTGGTGTGGAGAGAGAAAAAAGAGGAGAGGCTCGGTTTTTGGAGGGCAGTCTGACATGACAATAAAGAGGCAGAAACTTGTTTCAGGGGCAACACAGGGAGATTCGAACTTTAATTTTCATAATGGTGGGATTAGGTTAATCCTAAACATGGAGAGGGGATCTGACAATGTTTTATGTGACTCAACAGGAATTAGGGTGTTAAACATTTTAAATGGTTGCTGTGGCTCAGAGAGAAAAACAGATAGAAACAGCGTGACCCTGCTGTTGCTTTAATAAAAACTTTTTCACCATCTTCAGACACACACACACACACACACACACACACACACAAACACGTAACTGATGGAAAACAAGACACACATATTCATGCAACTAAACTAAATAAATTTTCTGAAGTCTTCACACTGTTTTTTTAACCAAGACAGGTGTGATGGAGATGATGATGATCTTTTCTAAATCAAGTTATAAACAGTGTTGGTGTGTACATGTGCTAACAGATGAACCTTCCCAACACCTCCAGTTATTTGAAGCTCACACAGCTGAACACACTGAGAAATGATAGTACCTATGTGCTACCTGAAGGTAGAATATTATATTTTCTTTTGCTTGATTACTGACCAGTGACTTCCACACTATAATCC
Source organism: Seriola lalandi dorsalis (assembly GCF_002814215.2). Taxonomy (NCBI): domain Eukaryota; kingdom Metazoa; phylum Chordata; class Actinopteri; order Carangiformes; family Carangidae; genus Seriola; species Seriola lalandi. The sequence continues at coordinate 552,637 of NW_019524839.1, read as the reverse complement.
TCCACTCTCACTTACAAAGTTAGCATGTCTACAAAAGTATTTTCCGACGTGGCAGGAAAAATATAGTCCAGCCTCAAGCAGTTGTTTATGTCCACCATAAGTTAATCACATATTCACATCTTTACATATTTCCCAGTGGAAAGTATTTCAGAAGCAGGGAGGAAAAAGGAGGGAGAGTTATCTAATATTATCACGGCTTTGGCAGCACACAGTAAGGTGCTAATTAAAACATAAACCTGTGTTTGTATGCAAATATGGATACAAACACACACACACACACACACACGGGACTCTGTGCAACAATGGATGAATTTGCAGTTTGTCATCAAACACCTACTCATAAAGAAATGCAGCGCACCACAGAGAATAATGTCTTCATTCTGTTTGTAAATGCAGTTGTACTGTGGCCACGTTGATGCCTGAATGACATTACTGTAAAGCAGTAAAATCATATTGCTAGCACACCACACAGAACTCATCACAGTCTACTACAGATTAGAAAACACACTAAGATACTTTCACGCTTTTATCTGGTCTTTTATATTAAGTCTTGGAGTTATATTCTAAAGGGAACTGCTGTCATTTTATTTTTTGGTCTATCTTTATGTTGTGACTTCCTCCATTTGCAAGATGGATTATCGTCAGCTGACTGAAAACAGGTATGAATGTGTGATTGTTAGCAGTTGGACATGAAGGTAGAGAAAGTATAATCTAAATTTAGTCCGTGTTAGTGAGTCACACCCCTGACTATAAACTGATTTACTGGGGCTGCGATGAATTTCTTCCACTTCTGTGATGGTTTTTCCCGCTGTGTTTGAATTTTTAGTTTTGGCAGAATAAAGAAGGCAGAGCTTGCTTTCTGATTCTGCAGGACTGACATCAAAAGCTGACATTTAACTGCTGTTATTAGATAGCTGTTTATTTCACTGCCGATGCCTCCAGACGTTACATCATACCACTGTGCCAACTCTACTCAGAAATAAAAACAAGGCCACACCAAACAATGAAATGGCCACAGGGATTGAACATTAGTTTATTAATCACCGCTTGTCCATCGATCTATCAGTAATTTCAGAAGTAGATTCAGTCAGGATGTAACACTCATGACGAACATGGTTTCCAGAGCAAGAGAAAAATGTTGATGAGCTGATGTTCATCTACTGGATTTGGAGCTGACAGCCTGTGAGGGGGTTGACTTCCTTCTCTGTGTGAGATGAGCATTTCTGAAATTGAAGCTAAGGAACCTCACCAGCCCACAGTCATGCCAACAATTCGTCCTCATTTAGTTAATGAACATCCTCCTACACTTCCCATCCCTCTTGTCTTGCCTTCCCCCCCACCATCACTTTCTCCATCTCTCTTCCTCTCTGCTCTCCATTTCCCTCTCTGACTAACTCACTGTCTCCCCTTCCTCGCTGTCTTTGTCTGTTTCTCTGCCTCTCCGACTCCTTTGCTTGCATCTACCTCTCTCTCTCTCCTCCTCCCTCAATTTCCCATCCCCTCTCGCCCCCGCACCACCAATCCTCCTCGTAATGCTAATTACGGTAACATGAAATCATTAGGATAGTCATCACAATATCTGCCATGGTAATTCCATAATCATTACTGTTTCAGCCTCCAGCCCTTGCAGCTACATGGGACTTATCGCAAGAACTGGACTACCTGCCTCTGTCTACACACAGTAGCAATTAGTAAAGCCTTATTGCCTAGGATCTATAGTACCGGTAAACAATGGAACTAATGTCTCTGTGTATGTCCACATTACCCTTAGGATAGTGTCTCAACTGCTGGTCATCAGTCTAAGGGCTACAGCGAGCTGCAGGGTGTGCAGACACTCATTCGAGGCCAGCGTGGTGACGTCTAAGCACAAATAAAAACCACAATAAAAACTAACCTTGTGATCTCAGAGATCTAAATATTATTTCGAACATGAGTAGCCAGCTGATTCAAGGCCAAATACACTATTATGTCTTGGAGGATATGAAGGCTTTCCTGTGGGTTTTATGGATGTTTTCCCATAACTACAGGTGTCATTTCGTTTCAGAGCTAATAGGTATAAACTAGAAAACCCTATAAAATATATAAAAATCCCTCTGGCCCTTTATTGTCAGAGACACAGCTTGAGAAAGTGCGTGTTGATTTGCACAGATTAGTCTTGGCAACTCTTGGATTCATTTATTTTTGTTTGGAGGGTGAGCCTTTTTTCGCTTATTCACAAATGAAAGCCGGGGCCAGCGAAGAGATAACATTGGGAATTGTGTTTTGTGTGGATTTCTTTGGATTTTATGATATGTAATTGCCTAATTAATACATGCAAAGTCTTGATTACTTGATTAGTGGTGATTAGCTGATTGCTAGGATGAGATGCTGGGAACAAAGGATGAATACACTTAGTGAATAATACTGTCTCTGTCTGGCAAAGAACAGATTAATGTGCTGTTGGATATGCTGCCGTAGAGATGACCCCCTCTCTCTGCATGTGTCCAGGCTGGCCATGATTCTGCATATATTACCCTTGAGTCGAGGCAGCCAGAACACTGGAATTTAAAAGAGGCTCTCTCCTACTGACATCTACTTGTATTCTCTACCAACGGTGCCTCTATGAATTTCCTTACAATCCAATTTATGTTTCATGAGGTGTCAGAGCCAAACACAACACAGGAATAATACTGTCAGCAGGGACACAAAGGTCACCTGTTGTGTGGACATTAATGTGCAAAACCAGGCAGCTACGCGCACACATAAATAAACACAATCACATGGGAGGATTATGGCCTGATGGTGATTGGCAGGTTTCTTGAGGTGTTGACAGGTATGATGGAGCTGACTATTACGCTTTAAAGCAGCAAGTCTCAGCTAACGCTTCCTGACACACTGCTAGCTCACCATCATTTTGACCGTATGCTGACCTGTTGTGGCTCAAGTTACTGCATGCTTGTCACATCATTTGGGTTGCTGATCCAAGGTCTGACATTGCACTTCTCCTTCAGTCTCTCAGGTAATAATTGGTCTTGAGTGGTAATCCTGGTGTAAACCTAGGCTCAGTCCCTGACAAGGGATTAAGATGACAATGTTGGCAAAAGTCATGCATGCACACTCTCTCTCCCTCTCTCTCTTCTTTCACACGTCTGCCCCTGTCTGTCCTCTACTCTGCATATCCCTACCCCCTATCCCTCACTCTCATGCATTCACAAACACTCTCCCACCATGGAGCAATGCTGCATGTCAGTATTTATGACCTGAAAACTCCTGCTGACCATTCGTGTATGTGTGTATGTGTTTGTGTGTGTGAGTGTGTGTGTGTGTGTGTGTGTGTGTATGTGTATGTGTTTGTGTGTGTGAGTGTGAGTGTGTGTGAGTGTGTGTGTGTGTTTGTGAGTGCGTTTGTGTGCACTCCTCAGCCCAGTGCTTACATCAGGTAAGAGAGGATTAAAGGATGAGAGGGAAATAATGAAATGTGTTTTTTGACCTCCACAGGACAGAGAAGGGGACAGCAGACGTCACAGACTTGATTCTGATGTGGTTTATATTAAGCTAACTTTTACAAGGGAGCTCCTGATCCCCCTGTTATTACCTCGGAGCTCCGAGCCTGTACAGGAGGATTGATAGTCTCAAAGGCCACTGTACTAAGCGCAGCATTTCCATTAGCTTGATGAGATATGACACTTCACTGATCTGAGTGGAGAGATTTACAACAACAAATAAAGATGGAGTCTGAGAGAAGATTAAACACATAACAAAAAAGAATAAAACTGTGAATGATATAGCAAAAAAAATTAAAAGTCAATATATCAAAATATTACATAGAAAATATGAATGACAAGTGTTCGGGACAGATTACAGCTGGGTATTTTGCAAGAAAGAAGCAGAGCCATTTCACTAATTCTCTCATTCTATAATTGTGCATTTTCTCATTTTGGAAAGATTTCGATGAATATTCATAGGACACAGTTTAATAAAATTCTTTCGACTTCCTTTGATTGTAATCCTCCAGTTCCAAAAGATATGTTTCATTCCATTATATTTGTAGACTAATTTCAAATACATAAAGTGAAATTTTAAAAATTCTTATTTTTTTGCATAAATTATTTCCATGGATTTGTTAAAAATAGTAACCAATATAAATGTCTGAACCACATAGATATCATATGGCCAAATGTTACATAAAGCCTCTGTAATGTTTTGGTTTGGTTTCAGTATCATGTTCTTGTTATATCTATTTTTTATATTATTCTAGAGGGGGCAGCTGGAAACGAGCTGCGAAGGCTGATCAGTGGATTATAACTGGTAGCACAGAGAGTTTTATAAAGTGCAGGATGTCTGAAAACCACAACCAGACATGGCAGTCACTGAGGACGTCTGAGAGACTTTGTGGCCGGGACAGTGATAAAAACAATGAAGACTGTTCCTGACTTGACCTCTCCTCTTAATCCAACACATTGGGATTCTATGTCGGTGTCTGTGCGTGTGTGTGTGTGTGTGTGTGTGTGTGTGTGTGTGTGTGCGTGTTGTGTGCGGTGTATTTGGAACAAAATGAGAAAAATTAAAACCAAATGCTTCCTTCTTGTCTAGGACCATCAAAAGGACTTGTGGTGAGGTGTGCTCTGTTGCTGATGCTGTGCCAATGTTTCACTCAAAGACACACAGCCAAGGGCAGCACCGCAGTAAGGGGGGGGTATGCACAAAGCAAGGGGAAGGGAGTGGTTTTGGCACACGATTCATAATATTAAGGCTTTCAAATCCTCCCTCCACATCTGAGGGGAAGACAAAAACAGAGAAACCCCACACCAACCAACCAACCAACCCCCCATGAAAAAGACGAGAAAATGTCGAGGCTCCATACAGATCCTCCTCTGAATTTCCATAATGTGACAAGTGCAGGTTATCGAGAAGGCAATTTTCAGCCAACAATTGTATTTAATAAATGACTGCAAGGCTTTCCCATTTATACGCAGACACACATGATTACACACACACACACACACACACACACACAGAGAGAGAGAGAGAGAGAGAGAGAGAGAGAGAGAGAGAGAGAGAGATCTATCACACACCACAGAGAGATCCACCATTGCTGGATAAAAGCATCATAGGGAAGAGCTCCTTTCTCTCCTCTCCTCCTCCTCTCTTGAATTCCAGGGGGAGGAGAGTCATTGATGCCTACTTGACCTGTCAGGTTTACATATTCATAAGGAGACGAAGAAGATGGATATGGCCTGATGTTACATTCACTCTAACTTAATTCTCTCTCTCTCTCTCTCTCTCTCTCTCTCTTCCTTTCCACTCTCACCCTCTCCGTCTGTTGCCCCCCGTACCCCACCCCCCCTCCGGGGGCACACAGGCCTCCCCAGCAGGAGGTGAGGGTAAAAGACAGCAGGGCTCCTCCAGTCAGACTTTTGCCAGTCACTGCATTCTGCACCAGCAGGCAGCAACACAATGAATGTCACATGAGCAATGATGCCTCTCTGCCACTCACATATGGTAAGGCTGTTATATATGGTAATGAGTGTATTGTTTTTGCTGGTACAGAGCGGGACGTGTTATTTGTGAGACCCGTTGTCCTGTGTTTGACTCACACTGCTTATGTCAATTTGATAACGTAAGCAATTATGGTCATTTTTTCCTTTAAATCTGCTAAACTCCAGCACAAGGCCACATAGAGGGATGAATATCAGTCACATGGGGGTAACTGGAGATTGAAAGAGGTCTTTTTGTTTATTTTTGTGGAAAACCTGTTTATCTGGCAGGTTAAGCATGGTTCATTTCGAATATATAGGTATTAATTTAGAGTTGGCAAATTTAAGTATAAGTGTAAGGACTGTTAATAACTGGGTCTGAGGTTAGAAATTATTAAATTTAGGTCTTTTTTTCATGATGACCTGGAGGGATGGAGACTCCAGCTTTCCCTGCTTGGTTTCTGTGTATTTCATTTATGCCAGATCCTCCTCCAACACATACACACCTTGTTAAAGGTGTCTTTCTATAAATGGCGACTGGGTGCAGAAATAAAATAAAGAGGCCGAAAGAGAGCAGGGGACAGGAAAGTATATGAGCATGGGTAGATCCTAGAGGTAGAGCATGAGGAAAGATTGTGTGTCGTGGCTTGGCATTGTAATGTGTGCAGATTGGTGGGGGAGGCGGAGGCCTATAACTCAGCATGGTAATAACCGAGGCCAGGGACCATAGCTCACCTTGCTGCAGCTCTGCCACAGCCCACCTTTGCGGGCTAAACACCTCTCATCTGCTCTCTAGAGTCGTGTGCTCCTCACACCAATCATCACACTTATGGTTCTCACCATCCATCAGTGGGCAGATGAGAGGGGAGACGCTGCTGATGTGCCATCTCTCTCACAAGCTTAATAGGGATTAGGGCAGTGCCAGCTTCCTCTTGGCTGATGCACATGTAACTGCTAAAATACAGCAATATATTTTAAACAGCAGTGGTGGTCAGTGCATTTTGTCTAGTGCTGTTGTGCAGTATAATGTTGAAGACCTGTACTTGAATATTTCCATTTAATTAATTACTTTGTACTTTTGTTCTTCATTTCCTCCAGATTATTTATTTGACCGCTACAGTTACTAGTTACCCCCACTGCTTTGTAGATTAAGTATTTATGTACAACACATTTTGACCATTCTTTTTTAAAGTCCATCCCTTGTGATTCCCCCAACTTTACAGAGGGGCAGTACAAAATTACTGGGGACTGTGCCCCTTTTTTAAAGTTACTTTTTGGTACTTGTTGCCTTTATTCTGATGGTAGAGTGAGAGATGGACGGGGAACACAGTAATTATGACAGGAGCAAATGATGAAATCACGGGATGTTATTATAGGGTATGAAAGTTTTCACAGGGAGAGAGTCGGTCGGATGCGTAGAATTTAAAATGGGGGACCACAACCATAACCAAGGCTTTATTATTATCATCATGATGATGAAGCTTAATGAAGTAGCTTCTGTGCCTAAGCCTACTCAAACCTTAACCATAGTATAGTCACACCATCACACTGGTTTCATTTTCTTTAATAAATTGAAATGGCTTTAAAAGGCACAGACAAATGATGCTGACAGGTGCATCAGATCTTCTATGTGTTGTCCTTTACATACCACGAATACTTTTTCCTGTGGCTCATTGCACAACAGGAGTTGTTTTTTTTGTGTTTTTTCCCCCTCATTTCCAAATCCAGTGGGGCTTTATAACATACCACAGTTTGAATATATACTCATGGATGCACATGGCATAGTCACATGCACTCACACACAGGCATCTTCAGAGAGACACATGGCGCATGCACACAGACGCCCTCCGTCCTGAAAGTGAGATTTTGGCATACCTCAACTGATAATAATGACCCCCTGGAGAGTTGCATCAGGCCATTATTGTCCTAATGGGTCTTTGTCACTCCACAATGTCTGTTGATGTGTATGCAAACAGCCCTTGTGTGTAGTGAGTCTAAGGTTCCTGTGGGAGCTCCCTGTACGTGCCTGCTCAATGCCATAGCCAGGGATGGATGGCAGTTCAGTTGAATAAAGGGGCTCACCGCTGCACAATACAACCAGCGTGCTGAATTCACAATAAGGAGTGGATTTACTCCCCCCGTCTGTGTGTCTGAATTAGCATTTCTAACCCCCTTTCCTCAGCGTGTGCATGTGTGTGTGTGTGTGTGTGCTTTCATCTCCAACTGGGACCTCTCCATAAATGCTACAAGCAATAAATCCCCAAAACCCAGAGGGGAAATAGTGGTCTTGTTACAGGGCAGTGTCCATGCTTTAGTGGGCCGCCGCCCGGACAGAGAGTTTGTGAAAGAAAAAAAAGGGAAAGATGCCATTGTCAGAGCTATCAGATTTATCCTGTCTTTATAAAACTGGGTTGCTGTGGGTGTGGCAGGATGGAGTTACCTACAAAGAAGCTTGGTGGGAAATGGAAGGCAGAGGGAAAACGAAATTAAAAGAGAGCAGGGTTAATTTAAGGCACTGACATGTAAGGTTACAGTCAGCATTTCTTCAGGAGCTTAAAAAAAAAAACAAGGTGATTCTGACAATCTGTCATGGGCCATGCAGGAGAACACGAAGGCTAGCAACCAGCCAGTCTGCAAAATCCACCCATGCTTGCTTTATATTCATTACACTGGTGTTCATGCCAAGCAGCTGTCACAGCTGACGTCTTTGTTTGAAAGTTTCTGTCATTGGGATGCTAAAATTTGCTCCAAACTTGAGAGAAGATTGTTCTGAAAGAGCTTCCACAGCAGCGTGGTGGAAACAACGAGACAACACTAATTCCACACCTGCCATCATTATGCTCCTGATTTCCATGGCTTCCTCATTCTCTACAACAATAACCCCACTAGAGGCTAATTGCGCGATGCAAAAGCGTCCGCTCCTCTAAAGATTTTCCGTGTCTGTCAGAAGGCAGGATGCTCAAATTGACTCAAATTGACTTCACGGAATAACAGAGAGAGAGGGAAAAAAAAAAACGACTAGAAATTAGCTATAATAATAATGTTGAGTATCAGTGAGTGTATCTTAACACATTGAACTGACAGCTCTCAGCATTATTCTCACTTACAAACAACTGACCGAGAGAATGAGGGGATCAATTTGTCTCAGTCTGTTTCTGGTGTGAATGGAGCTCAAATTCCTTATCTCTTCAAAACACTGAAACTCCCCGCCTGCTCTGGGCAGAGATGCTTTCATTATTTGCCTATGAATCAGTATTTAGGGAGGGGGGAAAAAAAGCCAACAGAATATGGCATTATCTGAGTGGCGCTAAAGACTCCAGCTGTGTGATACGGCAACTTGGAAAAGCTGGTGTGTGTGTGTGTGTGTTTGTTAGTATGTGTGTGTTTGTACGAACTCATGTGGACTTACACGCATGTGGTGGAAATGCAAGCACTCAGTTGAGTGAACAAGGGGTTCAGGAGCAAGTTGATTAAGTGTACCTCCACAGAGCCCTACCAAGGAATATCTCTGAAAAAAAAGCAACTAACACACACACACACACACACACACACACATGCACTTCCACAGTGTACACTACAAGCAAAGCCAAGCCTCCAGTCTCCCTCTCTTCAACTCCTCTTCTCACCGCTCTCCTTCTCTTTCCTTCTCTTTTTCCCTCTCTGTCTCATCTGTGTCAGTGGAGGCTGTTACGGCTCAATCAGGCTCACAAAGACACACAGGAGCACATACTCATTGTGTGCCGTCACCCTCGCTCAGAAGTAAGTCACCTTTCTTTCTCTCTTTCTTTCTTTCTTTCTTTCTTTCTTTCTTTCTTTCTTTCTTTCTTTCTTCTCTTTTCTTTCTGTCTACTAGGTGCGCATTTGCTTGTTCGATAAAACTAAAGAGGTGAGGCTGGGATGTCACTCTGTCCTGTACTGTTCATCTCTTTCTCTCTCTCTCACTGTCTCTCTCTCTCTTCCTCTCTGTCCTCTTTACTCCTCACACCCTGTTTGCTATCTCTTATGACTAGCTCGTGCACAGACTGATGAACAACCAATCTATATTCTGTGGAGATTACTGGGGCTTTGTGAAAGTGAAGGCAAGGAGAGAGTCATGTGAAATGTAAACAGGAAGACATTGATTAGCTTTCTGAACTCTGATTCCTAGTGCGGTTTTGTCAGTTTGCTTGTGTGTCTGTGTTGCTGTGCACATGTCAGTCTGTTAAGCCTGTCTGCCTGTTGATGACTTTTGACCACTCACTTTCACCGACTCTCTGAATGTGTTTCTACTTGCTTTACTAGCTGCAGTGCATTAAGATGCCCAGCGAGTTACAGATAAGATTTGGTTGCATTAAAAATTAATGTCCAGAAATTAGAAACAGCATTTACATGTGCTGGACAAGCGTGGCATCTATCAATGCTATCATACTGACTTATGCATGGTGTTTTTTTCACCTCTCTTTTGTATGAGCTTTGTCTCAGCGCCTTAGTACTCTGCTGGCTACAAGGACAACCTAATCAGGCTGCAATTGGCAGTGCCACAGGACTACAGTTTTTGCATCTCGTTGCTTATTTCATTGACTTACGGTTGCGATGGCTGGCAGCCTATCAATGCAGAGTAATTACAATAGGCCACTGTGAGGTTGAATAATTGATGTGCTTTTTGGAGCTGATGTATGCTAAAAAACCTATCTGCCTAGAGTATCGTCAGTAGTTTATCATGGGGTGAGAGAGGGGAGAGTGCAGCCTGACTGCCAATGCTTAGTGCTGTAGTAATGATGCAGGTCTGGGCCTGTCAGCACCGGGAACACCGGGAATTAGCTCCCAAGCTGGTTGCAGCTCAGCTATCAGCTTTAGCCTCACCCTAGATCGATACCTGGAAGAGGAATGGTTCCAAGCAAAAGACCCCCACCCCCAAAAAAAACCTCTTAGACTGTCAATCCGCCTCCACCATGCATGGCCAGCAGTGTCAGCCATGCATGATGGCTCCTTGCTGTGCTCCTTATTAAAAGTTCAGGGTTAGGGTTAAGTGCATTTGGGAAATTTGTGATTTTGAGAGTAATCAGTTGATTACATGTTTAAATACACCCATGGATACTTTAACCAGATATTCAGACCAAAAAAACAGTACTGTGTTAAAACACACAAGGCCTTTTGCAGGGGCGTGTTAATGCAGGTACTGAGATGATGAAATGGGATCCAGGACGACTGTTTTGAGTAACTGATCCATGAACTTGAATTCTTTTGAGATGTAAGAAGGTTTATCATACTATGAGAATGGATTTTACAGTTATCAGGACAGCTATCATTTTATCCTCTGTCACAACTATCGCAAGGTAAACAGAATATATTAGACTGCAACACAGTGCCTTACAGCGCATTGTGCTGCAGCCACTGAAACTGAGCCATATTCAACTTCTTTTGCCAGATGACCCTGTGTTTTGTTTGCATCAGCTCCACTGCTGTGCTAACATAGTGGGGAGGCATCTTCACACACTCTGATGGAATATGGCCGAAAGCAATTGGGTCTCATCTGAAAACCCATACACTTCTGATCACCTGTCTGATCTATTGTAGTTCCACATTGTTTTGTGATTCCTTGGATTTCTCTTGGATGGTTCTCAAATGAAGGGAGTGAAATTTGTGTGTGTGTTGGTCACCTAGTCCAAGAACAGTGTTGCTTTTGATCAGTTGCAGCTACTGTTACTCCTTGTTTATGATGAATTGCTTCTTCTATGAGTGATTCAAAGGATCAATATAAAATATGCTTTTACCCATCAAGAAATCCCATAATGTACCTGCCAACAGCTGCAACAGGGGAAAAAAACTATGGCTAAGGGACTACATACTGGAACTGGAAAGGTTTGTTAAGCAGGGATCTGAATGGCATGCTACAGGTGACATCTTGTTTTACTCAACCTTTCCAAACCATTTAGATGTAAAACACTTCAAAGACTGAAATGTATTGTATTGCATGTCATTCTGTGCCAGACAGGGGTCACAAACAGAGGTTTTGCTACTGTCAACCATGATTTCTTCTCCTTTTCACTGAGGCAAATAATCTCTCTTTTTTTGCTCAGCTGCCAAGGCTTGGCTCGGCCTCTCGGTCAGTCTGCCGCTCTCTCTGTCTCTCTTTCGTTCCCTTACTCTATCTCGCTGCAATGCCCACAAGCCCCAGAGCCAAACTCCACCCTAACTCACTCACACAGCATCCATTATGTATAGGCCAAAAATTGAAGAATAACAGGCTTGGGGCAAAGAAGTAAAACATAAATAAAGTACAACAAATTTAGGAAAAAAGAAAGCAGTATTGGTTAAATCTATATTTGGGATACTGTCTGAAAGTGTAACCCCTTTTATCTTCATAATAACACTATATTAGCTGTAGTTATGGGATATAACATTATTTTCATTCTGACTTCAAGTAGAGTAAGTAACTGCACACACAATAGACTAAAAATATTCAAAAATTGGACATAAATGGAGATCATTTTAGAGGACAAAGATAACAGCACTCTACCCCATACAAGCTTAGTTCATTCATGAAGAGTTCATAAACAGGCAGGAGCGTCATCACCATATCAGGCCAAGTTGGCACATTGGGTGACATTTCCCAGCACCACATCAGCCTACAGTGAGACACAAACCACGGTGATGTACACAGTCACACCCACACTAAATACCAATCAATAAATAGTCACTGAGATTCACTAATGGCAAGAAAAGGAGAGAAATGTTATATATTTATATATACTTATTGTGAGGCGACCTCTAGCAGCTGTGGATAAAAGGAGAAAGTTAGGTAACATAGTAAAGACTGTACATAAAGATGGACATAACATTGCCCATAGCTTTCTGAAGAGTTATTTTGAAGCACAGAGTGGGCTGCTCTGCCGTCGCCATCTTGGCAGGGTGCCTGGCTAATTCTACTCCTGGCCAAATCGAAAAATGGGCAAAGAGGTTGGGCGTGTGTGGAGACTTTGTAGAATGCCAGTTTGTGACAACCAACACTCACCTGCCTGTCACTCAAAGCGGCCACGCCCTCAATTATACAGAACTTTAAGAAAAATTTTAAAACTTTAAAATTTAAACGAGTGAGTTATACAAAAAATTCACCCCCTGTGTAGTTGTCATGAAAGGGGAAATTGGCTATAGAGACCAAAACCATTTTTGTTCCAGGCTGTAAACATGTTTATTTCTGCTGTAAACTGAGCCATTTTAACATGGGAGTCTATGGGGACTGACTCACATTTGGAGCCAGCCTCAAGTGGCCATTCAAGGAACTTGAAGTTTTATGCATTTCCCTGTTGGCTTCATTTTTCAGCCCCAGAGGTTACCGCTTGCATAGCACACAGAAAGTTGAGGTGGATAGATAGTCAAAACACAGGAGACCATTGTTCATTTCCTGTGAGAAATAAATAGTCAACAGTGTTTCTTTTACCCATATTCCACAACCTCACCACCAGAGAGATACCCGTTAGCACCATGGAGCAGTGGTTCGGCCCATCTCGTTCACTCTCTTCAACAAGTGAAAACACTGTCTTCCTGAAGTCGTCTTGTTGGGCACAGGCTGCAGCTTCATTCTTCACACTGTAGCCATACGGAAAAGTCGTAGAGAGGATCTATTTTCAAAAACTGTGTATTTATTTCCTGGCTCGCTCAGACCAGACCAGCTTTCCTTCTAAAAGGATCTCTATCGTGCCACTTCACATTTGGCTTTCATTTTATGCAAAGAGAACCCACAACCACATGGTCCTTTCTCCCACAACTAGAGATGAAGCTTAAATAGGCTACAGGACATGGAGCCAAAAATGTCCTCTTTTGGCTGAAAAAGGAAAAGGCTGTGCATATTCATGCAAACAGAACATTTGAATTAATTTACAATGCAAATTGTAAACAAGCACAACTTCATTGAAATGAATGCTCATTTAATATATGGCAGAATTCTAATGATGATCCTCCTTTGCTTCAAACTGAACTGCTTTTTCTCCAAAATACATTAACTGGGGTCTCTGGCTGCAACAACAGGGTCTTTTTCAACAAGCTATGCTCATTCGTAGCTGCACAAAGAAAACTGTTTTTGTGTCTCCTTCCTTTCTCATCAACATAAGGATGAGGTTAGAAGGTCTCTTCTGCTCCGTCTTTCATCTGATAAAAATACCAACTACAAGGTTTTCCTCTTTTTAAGGAGAAAAACATCTTCTTAATACATTTTCTGATACATTCTTTTGAAAATCCCTCTGCCACTCTGATATACTATGTCTCTCATTTAGTCACATCCTTTCAGGGCTGGGAATAGAAATGTATTTCCTTTGCCCAAGGCAACTGCTGGAAGGCAGGCAGGCATGCGCGTGAGATAATGAATGCAAGTGCACACAAACACACACATGCACACATACCTGGAATTATTTTCCAGTGTTCAAACAGTATATTCAACAATCTACCTGTGGATCATATCAGTAAAAACACTCAGCTGCCTCTCCCAGTCATACTTTTAGGGGACTGACACACTGAACTAACCTTAAAGAGCTAGCATCTACAAAAGCTAACTGATCATGTGATTAGCATTGTGTTGCATCTTCCACTGAAGCTGCACTTGAAGGTAAACTGGGGGCAACTTGTCATGCCACTGTGAATCTGTTTGAGCTGCCTCAGAATACTGGCACTATGATCCTTCACTTGTTGAAGAAGAACACAAAGGATGAACAGAACAAGTAAAGGGAAACTATACCTGTAGCTAGGAGCCATCTATTGTAGTCTGTGTATAGTGTATTTATGGTTGGTTATATAGCCTATGTCGAGTGTAGAGTGCAGAGTAATATGACAGGTGGAGTCTATATGTGGCACAGGTGCAACATACTGACTAATGGTGCTTGGGTGACAGGGAAATCTCACGGGTTTGTACCGCCTCACGCCAGGCACACCAATAATAGCCGTCTATTATCATCTGCCTGATATGACCACCGATCTCACCCAGCAGGACAGTCCTCACATCTCTGAAAATGCCAGAGGAAATTTCCAAACAGGCATTATTTGAATAAACCTCATGAAGTGATATAATAACAGTCCTATTGGACGAAAATTTATACAGCTTTGAGCCTGGCTCAGCGTCTCCACCACTGTTGCTGTTGTGTGTGCGAAATGCATTCTGGGATACTTGGCTGTCCCAAAGCTACGCAAATCTCATCGCGATGCATCCTTGATAAACCCGGGCGGAGTGAGAATACTTGATCTGTACTTGGACTTTGAAGTGCAACAGTACTTGGTCAGTGACTGTGGAAAACGAGCACAGAGAAGAAAGCAGATTGAGAAACAGCTAAGGTCCAGTGGCTAATATCTGGTCAGGATAGAGTTGCTACAAAGGTAAAAACTGTGAGATATCCCCGTCACCTATGCATCATTAGCCAATCTATTGCACCACATATAGACTCCACCTGTCACATTACTCTACTCTACCATCTGTGGTAAACCTGATGTAGGCTACCCAACCAGTAACCCTAACCCTAACCATATAAACAACCATAAATACACGGACATAATAGCTAGCAACCACAGTACCAAAAAAGTAAATTCACCCATTTAGCTACTTGGACAGTGCCTCTCACTAACTGCCTCTACAGCCAATTCAACATGCTGAATCAGCTGAATCAGCAGTTCAATGCCAACATAATGCCAACAGCACTGGAAACGCTGCACAAACTATGGGCATTCGCCAGCCACAGACATTCAGATGCTCAGTGGCATTTGACTGCTGACATCCAACTATGCGCATGATGTTTCAATACTCTTGGTACTATTTAGGTAGACACCACCTCTCTTTCTCTCTGCCCAGATATTGCTCTGTCTTTCTTATTGACTCATTACATACCTATAATAAAGGTGTCTGGTGCTCTATTTAACTCCCTGTACCTCATTACAACAATCTCTGGTTGCATATTGGCTATTTATTGCAAGACACAGATTGTGTGTAGATGAGAGGACTGGTAGATTGTAGGACTGTCTGGTGAGGAAGGCCTCCTCCTCCTCTTCCTCTCTAAGACAGTTTCATTACATCTTCACTCGTGCAGCCTAGAAGCCATTCCTTTCTCACTGCAATAGAAGAAGTCATACAAAATTTTTAATTAGCTTGAATAGGAAATGGCTAAGAAGGTAAAAAGTCAATATTGTAGAGCATTGGGAACTAGGGCTTGTATAATTAATGTCTTTGCATACAGTAGCTTGCCAGCAATAGATCTCCTTTAATAGGCACACATTGTGATATATATAATGGAAGGTGGTATAGTACAGCCTCCCAAAATGCCTTTCTCATGATGAAAAGTTTGTTCAAATAAAATTACATTAGCATATTTAAAGTCTCTGTGCTTGTGAAATAAAAGTGTCATAAAACATTGATAACCAAGTCGCCAATTCATTTGCAGCATCAGCCATTTTTGGCGAAGGTTCACTTTCACTGTGACTCAATGGTCATTTTTTTCACAAACAACCAATTCTGAGCTACTGAACAAACATTTGGCTCTACTCAACAACTGTAGACTTATATATCGGTTATGTGATCAAATATCATGGAACCAGAAGCATTTAAATCAACAGAACACTTCAATAATTAGTAAAAGTATTACAACAGATAGCCTAGCCTTTGTTAGAATCTGTATGCACAAGTCAATAATAATATGCAAAAATGTTGGACTCAATTATAATGTTGTGTGTAGAATTTATAGTCTAAGAAATCAGTAGAAAAGATGGTGAAAAACTATGACAACATGTTGTGAAGTAAAAATAAATCAGTCAATATAAGCTCTGTGCTTATTTGATTGTCAAGGGAGTTTTTAAAGGGTTGTTAAGAGGAGTCAATTTCTAATGATGTCTAATGATTCTGTCTCTTTCAAGATGTCAAGTCTGACCACCCACTAGTTTGCCAAGACAGACATAAAAAACATACCTGCTTACATGGAAAGGCTCATTATAAAAGTCTGAGTGAGAACATCAAGTATGAAAGTAAAAAATGAAATTCAGTCATCGTGAAGAATGTTGATCATTTTATTCTTTAGTCGAGTTCTTGTTAGATGCTTAAAATGCACTTTACATTCCTTGTGTCATAAAGATGCTGTGCCAAGCTTTGCTGTAAAAATCATCCAGTATAGAGCCAAGCTAACAGCATAATGGACCATATGCTGAGATGATGGAATGTTCTTATGGCACATTGGAAGCAGGTCAGTAGTAAATCTAATCTATGTAGAGCACTCTGCTCAGTGCGTGCGTGTTTGTATATGTGTGTGTCAGTGGTTTGTCTGAGCGTCAGGGGTAGCAGTGCTGTGCCGATAAACTGACCAACTGAGAGCTGGAGTCACCAGTGGCCCTGAGGCTGTAAAACAAAAAAAAAAAAGCAGAGGGAAAGTCAAAGTGACACTGCCAAGGGCTGAGGCCTCGGGAGCGGCACAGCATCTTATCTCCTGCTGCCTTTCAGTAGACTGTCAGCACATAGGGCAGCTCTCAATCAAAGCACCTCCTGTGTGGCTCAAGAGTTAGCACTGTCGCTAACAGAAACAAGGATCTGGGATTGTCTCCTCTTTTAGTGTGTTTGTATGCGAGCTTCCTGTACCTGTTCTGGCTTATTCTAACAGTCTAAACATGCAAGGAGGAGTTGAGAGCTCAGACTCTGTCCAGATGTTTTCCTGCTTACTATCCAGTGCCAGTTGGGCGGCATTCCAGCCCTAGAAATTAATAAACAGGGACTCATATATTAACTTTCTGTCCTGAATTGATCAAGAAGTCTGGGAGTGTGAGTGAAGCTTTTGAGTGCAAAAGGAGTTGAATTAAGTGTTGGTTCATTTTCTTGCTCGAGGACACTTCAGCTGGACAGATGCTTGAATTTATCCATCTGAAGAAGCACCACCCTGCAGCCCTGCCACCACAACTGATGTGCCCCTGAGCAGTGTGTTCACCTATGTGTCTGTGTGCACACAGACATACATGCATATACTGTTGCAGAGAAGAGTGGATTTGTGCTGTTTATTCAATATTGCCAAGAATACCACTGCTTTAAGCCACCTGGGTAAACAGGTTATTGCCATATCCATCATTTACAGCGACATCCAACGGTCGAGACCACAGACAATATTGACCAACAGACTGACAGAGATTAATGCTGCTGCACATAAACAGGCCTATCACCGCCTCCTCTACCTATCCCTCTCTCCAGACTCCATCTATTTCTTTTCTCCTCTGTTTTCCCAATCATGTTTTCTCCTCTACTCTTTCAATCATCCACTTTCTCTTCTGTTCTGTTCATCTCCAACTTTCTGTTCTATTCTTTTTGTTATCTATTTCTTTTCTTTGTCACGTAAGAATATGAACTAATCCTTTTACGTCTGTTGTGACTTCTGCTTGACCCTTAAAGCTGGAGGAAGTTGGATTATATTAAGCATTAACCAAAGTGTGAATGGAGAAAAATAATGACTATAATTACTAATAATTAACTCCAGTTAAAATTACCTCATTTGGGTGAGCAGGCTATTTTCTCAAGTGTAAAAAGGCACAGTCTGGTCACAAGTGATAGACATAACAATCTTGAGTTACTTCTTATACCACTGAAGACAATGGCTCAATTTTTAATCAAACTCAAACCCATGTTCACACAGAAGTGCACACATCTGGAGATAAACTTTAAGAAGACTAGGTCAAAACCAAATATATGGCTGGCTTTGAGCATCACAGTGCAATAGAATACAGTGTGATCTGTCTACAGCCCTGCTGTAGACAGATCACATTCACAGATCACAAATATAATCTGTTTACACCAATTCATTTTGAAAGTGCGATGGCCAATGGGGAAACTCAATCAGTCATGTGGAATTCAGCTGACCAATAGTGGAATAATGATCACTCAGCCAGTCAGTCAGTCAATCAATCAGTCAATCAGTCAGTCAGTCAATACCATTCACGGAAGAACAACAACAACTTGTGACACATATCTATAAAAAAAAAATAAAAAAAAAGATATAATATTTATTATTATTATATATACTGTATATATAATATAAAATTACTATTTTATCCTTTCCAGGTGCCTTTCATATGTAAATAAGCCAATATATTACATATACTGTATCTGCATGGTAGTCACAGACTTACACTTAATTGCCTTCTAAAGTTCATTTTAATTTAAATTGGTTCCAGTTTTAATTTGTTTCATTCAGAGCTGTGCTGCATGCCAGGCTATCATATTCTCTGCTTCATGGATGATTCAAAGTTAAGTATTTCTCAATGGGTAACTGTAGGTGTAACTCTAGCTGTATTTTAGTTTGGTACGTACTGTGGGATTTTTTTTTTCCATATCACTGGTTTTTTTTTCACTGTAAAGGTGAATTTGTTGAGCGAGGAGAAAAGGAAGGAGATGTTTTAATGATAACTTCATCCCCCTGTGGGTGAGGAGCCAGATGAGTAAATCAAGTGAAACCAAGTGTTAAATGCATGAGAGTGGAGCTGATATATTATTGATGACCCATGGCATTGCATGATCAACCACACACCCACCCACCCACACTAACACATGTGCACCTAGAAACCATAAACACACACTCATACACGCATATTTACATACACAAATAAAAATACACACCTAATAAAAAACCTCCAGAGTCCAGCTTACTGTATATATGCAGAACACACTCTATCTTTTTTTCTTTGCCTCTCAGTCACCTTACATTAAAATGGGTTAAAATGTGCGGCCATATAGGAGCCCTAAAATCAGCAAAGGATTAAATAGTCATTCTGGGGTTCAAATGCTGTATAACTAATGCTTCATGCTGTGTGGACTATGAGAAGGTTCACGCAGCATCCTGAGACAGTCTCTAATGAGCCTTTGTTAAAAGGAACATTCCTCTCTAAGAATTCAGCTTCCTGCGTCACTGTTTACTGTAGGAGAAATATTTAAATTAATTTGGTTGGTAACACAGAGTTCCAGCCATGTTGCCCTTCAATTTCGTGCAACAGCAAAAAGCTGAAAAATTTCCAATTATTTCTCATTAAACCTCAGTTCACCTCCTTTGAGTGACTTCTTGTTAATTGGAATGTGAAATTAACATATTCTCATGAAATAGCTGAAAGGATCCAGAAAAAAAAGACTAAAAAAAAAACAATGATAGGAATGAAACATCCTGCCATCAAAAGGGGAGGCAATGACAGAGAGGGAGTGTGCTCTGGGATATTTTCAACCTCTATTTACCCTGCTTTGACTGCCTCTTTATTTTACTGCTAAACACTGCTACAACCTTGCATCGTTACACAGATTCTCAGCTGGGAGCACAACCACAACCTTTGGCTGTAACCATTCATAAAACTCACAGTTGTGCTTACGTGCCATGCTCAAGGGCAAATACGCCCCAATAAAAGGACAGTAATACTAAGAAAACAGTGAACATTTCCCCCCTCTGTCTCTTAACCTTGAATGGCCAGTTACTCAAAAACTCAGGCCCCGGTCATTGCTAACTCCCACTGATGAGCATGGATCATCACGTGTCACCTCTGCTACACATATCAGCTATTTATCTTCTCCTGTTAGGGAAGAGATTTCATTGGAAGGAGTGTCATGATGTCTTTAAAAAATAGGATGCATTGGTGTGACAGGATTTTTACAAGTTATCACAGCTACAGTGACACATGGAGGTTCACACTATCACCCATTTATTACACCCATCTTCCATACTGGTGACCAGACCAACCAGAAGTGTTGCAACAATGTCATAATCCGTTCGCCAGCTTTCTACAAACGCTGCCATTTGTGCTGAAAGTTGAATTCAGAAAACAAGAAAGTTCCAGAGCCAGGTGATGAACCCTGATCCACGGACGGGTCGGCCTGGTTCAATCTCCAGTTGTAGTTAATCGCTGTTAGTTCTGTGTCAGCAAATTTCTTTTAATAATTGCAAGAGTTGAGGCTAAACTCAGACTAGTTTCGGTTACATCCCTGTTGAATCCTATAATATATGAACCATTTGTGTGAAAAATTGCTGTATGAAGTATTGAGTTATGGCTAAAAAGGGTTTTGTGCATTCACGCTGACCTTGACTTTTGACCTTTGACCAAAATCTAATCAGTTCATCTTTGAGTCCTATTTGAGTGGAGGATGTAAAGGGATTCCCTCGAAGATTTCCCAAGATGTTGCGTTCACATGGCCAAAACCATATTTTTTGATTTCACCCTGACCTTGACCTTTGTCCACTAAAACCTAATGATTGTTTGTGCCAAATTTGAAGAAATTCCTTCAAGGCTTTACTGAGATATCACACCCACAAGAATGGGACGTATTCACTGCAGTTTGGGTGAATCACAAACCTCAAAGACATCATCATCAGGATTTTTCCTGTGTGCCTCTGAGCACCCCAAGAATCTTTTGTACATTTTCCCCTCCATCGTGCTTCAGGGTAACTTTGTTTTTTGTTTAAACTTACAGAAAATCTTCATCGTTCATTGATCACACAGTGTTACACCTGTATATCATCCAATCTGTGATGTTAAGTGCTTTCAAGGATATAATTTGTTTATGGAGCTTTGTAATTGACTTTTATTTTGTAGTTTCTTCAAGCATGGTAAGAAAACAACAGTAAAGAAGCTTCCCAGTCGACGAAAAAGTCTAGTGTTGTACCCTTCACTCAAAACACCCTCAAGACTGCTACTGCCACCAAAATATATTCATCTTCTGCTACCTGCAGCCACCCCACCACCACCCACACACACACACACACACACACACACACACACACACACACACACACACACAGGTAGAGAGACAAGACAAACGTAAGGGAACTGTGGAGAAGACAAAGGGAAGAGTTCAGTGATAACAAATTAGTGCAGTTTGCTCTGTGGCAGAACAGTGGTTCCCTCTGATTATCACTAATTAACCTCTGTGGAATTGAACCATCAAGCACAGAGGGATTAACGCACAGAGGCATGATCTTTGTGTGTGTGTGTGTGTGTGTGTGTGCGTGTGCGCGCGTGTGTGTGTGAGTGTGCGCACGTGTGTGTGTGTTTGTGTGTGTGTGAAGTTAGAGCAAAGCCAAAAACCCCTTAAGTACCCCAGTCCCAGACTTTGCATGCTTTAGGCCCATCTCTCTCTCTGTCTATCTCTCTCTCTCTCTCACACACACACACACACACACACACACACACACACGAGCTGTTTTCCCTACCCAAGTGCACCCACCAGAACACATCCACACACACTTGCTCCAACACTGACAAGCTTGAGCACAAATACAACTACACTTCTACACAAAACTACACACTTGTTTTTGTTACTTCCAAGGATACTGCATTTATACTTACACCTTCGTTCATTCCCTGGAGACCGACCCTAACCTGAACCATAATCACTGTATGCCAAACTGCAGCCCTAACCTGAACTCTCGCTGTAACCAAAAAAAAAAACCTTTAGTCAAGTTGCAGGGATCTGCTTTTTGTCCCCAAATAGCAAGTGAGTCCCTGTTATGTGATTGTGTGGAGGTTCACATTATGTCCTCACAATTACGTAAAATAAGTGGAAACACAAGAACACTCACAGAAACCTACTTTAGCTAAGAAGAGGCTTGACACTGGACACTATGGAATTAACATTCACGTAACTGAAAATGTCTGTAATTAGTAAATGCTTCAGGTGCCAAGACAATTAGTTTCACACATAAAGTTAAAGAGAGGTTGAGTGAGTCAAGACTGACTTAATGTCCATCATGGCCAGGGGACACAGACATTAATATTGCCGTCTGGCAAAAATTCAGATTTCTAAGGAAGAATTCAAAGTATATACACCCCTACTGAATTTAGATCATTCTTCTAATCACATTGCACAACTAGTTCTTGGTGCTGATGCACCACATGCCCTGCCTGAATTTAGAGCTCTATCACCCTGAGACTGTCTATTATCTTACAATCAAACAGACAAAGACTCACACTTTGTCTGGTTTAGACTGCCAATTACTGGACATGCACATGCTGGACTTCCATCATGATGAGATATGCCACTGAGAGCAACCGTGATCTGAACATGTGATGATTCCATACTGCTGGTTGGTGTGGTTTGTGGTTGTTTAAAGAACAATAAGAATATATACTTACCTCCTCATCCCCTTAATGTTGGCAGATGTAATCAGAAGGTGCATGACTTGGACATTAGTGTCTATTCAGTTCATGTTAGAGAAAGCTCATGGTCTCTGGTAAATGTTAATAATCATGTTTCATGTTTTGTCCCTAACCTTAACCATGCACTGTGACCGCATAAACATAGCCATCAAAGGTTTAATAATGCTTAAACGCCACAAGTGAATATTGGATATTTTGGCAGAAAAAGAATGAACATGAATGAATATGACATTAAATACTAACGTTTTGCAATTTATTTGCTAATAGCATTTCCTAATTATGTGAACAGAAAACATTATTTAGGCAGCATCATGTTTCCTACAAAATGTATTTACTGTTGCAAGTTAATGTTGTATATAAAAGTCATTTCTGGGAGACAGGGTTGTCGCTTGTGGCTGCACTTTCTATTTCTCCTATGCAATATTTTAAACTAACAATCTAACTTTGGTGACTAAGTCAACTAATGTAGCACCTGTAGCGGCTTCGCTGAAAAAGCCCGACAGAGGTTTGCCAAAGTAAAGCATTTGCAGAAACTGTGATGCTCCTCTCTGTTGGAACAAGGGAAAAAAACAAGGACAAGGGAGTGAAACAAAACTCAAAAACAAAACAAAACTACTCCTAGGACACACAGCTGCTACAAAATGACTGAGCCAGTTTATAAAAAGTGGTGCTCACTCTCTCGTCGCCTGTGTGACATATGAAGACAGTCAGTTTACAGTTACACTGACACAGCTCATTTGGGGACATTCACAGTCAAATGGTGAGTCAGTTTTAGTTACAACCTGACAAAGATTTTCCATCTTGGAAGATAATTAAAAGGGCTAAGCTGAGCTGAGAGTGTGGAAACGAAACAAAAGCGAAGTGAAGCACAAATGAGGGAAGGAGAAAAGCAGATGGATGGAGGTGAGCTACGTTAAACAATGAGGAGACAGGAGCAAACAGTTAAGAGAAAAGAGACGGAGAAGAGGCAGAGAGGGGAGGGGATTTAATTGGCCATTACAGCAGTGATACAATGGGGACACATTAGTTCAAATTGGTGTTTTTTTCTTCTTTATCAGTGACCCAGAGTTCCTCCAATCAGACACTGATGACACTTTGTGTATGTACTGTAAGTGTATGTGTAAGACAACTTGCTGCAGTCGGATGACATCTGATTACCACAGGATATAGAAGTATTCTGAAAAGTTATTGATCATTAACACACAGAAACACATGCACTCTTTCTCTCTCTCTGTATCTCTCACACACACAGACACACAAACACACACACACACACACATTTAAATACTTCATCATCAGTGGGAGATGAGGGACTGAAATGTATAACAGACTGAGTGTTGTGACAGAATGAGGACCGGGCAACACAGAAAAATTGAGCAAGACAGATTTCTACATCGCACTTCCATCTCCTCACCAACACTAATTATATACTGACCCTCAGCACACACACACACACACACACACGTATGCACGCACACTAACACACACAAATACAAGTCTGTGTTTGCCAGATCCCCAGCGCAGAGCATTGTGTGTTTGAACAAGGCAGCCTGTTAGGGTGTCTGATTAGACCCCTGTTTGAACAGGGAGAGACAGCGACCTATCAGCACATGGTATGGACCAGCCAATCATTGCGACGGGGCCTCTGCATCTAGCTGGCAAACACACTTGCATCATGGCTGCTCACACAAAGGCGAACAGAGAGACACACTCACTGACTGACACAGCGAGAAAGACATCTAGAGAGACGTGCAGGCAAGACACACCCACACACCCAGCAGGTTTCCGCCCATAATGCATTTAGCTGTTCTCAGATGGGTGCAGAGAAAAACACCCAAATCACACTGATTCGATTGACAATGACCTCTCTGATGTGTGTAGCAGGTGCAGGTCACCACTGCAAACAGCTGGCAGGCAGGGGGGTTCTTTCCTTACATATGTGACATAATAGATCTAATCAGTCCCAACTGATTTCATTCTTTGTTTCCAATTCCCACTGGAACGATATCCATAAAAACCACTGAATTCAGTCCAAGAACATGCAAACTGCAACTTGTATTTGAATGCTCCAATTGGTATTTTTCAGGTCTTCTCTTAGCAATATCAACGTCTTTTACTATCATTTACAACCACTTGTCAGAATTATAGCGCCTGTGGCAGCTTGGCTTCTCCCCCAGACCCGTATGTTGGTCGTCATGTAGGGTGCAGCAAGGGGAGAAGATGACGCAATGGCCACTGCCTTTCCCATTTTTGTCCCCTCGTCTGCGCTAATGAAGTTGTCACCATTACAAATTAATCAGCACTCACCTGACACTGACTAATGATATGAGCAAAAATAGGTGACATCTTCTGTTATTGTGTCTTTTTGTCAGTTCATGCTGTTATGGATTACACAACGCGTCCCTCAGATTAAACAACAAAAGATGTTGTTTGTCTCTGCCCTGTCGATCCACACAGAGGAGCATTTTGTGATCTGACACCTCCGTCAGCAGGGCGACATTGTTTGTCTGCGCCCTCTAAAACCACTACAAATCACTGTTTAAATATAAATCTGTTTTATGATGTGACAACCCTATGGTCATGGCCTGGCTATGTTTAGGCACAAAAACTGCTTGTTTACATTGTAGGAATGTAAATGGTTTGGGTTAAAATAAACACTTGGTCAAGGTTTGGGGACATTCGTGGTCATTCTTAAAAGAAACCAACGTTGACTTGTGCTCTGAAACAGGAAATAAACAGTGGTCTGCTCTGGTAAAGTTTGCCGTTTTGTTGACCCATCCATCCACCCTGATTCCTGACCTTCTCCCTCTGCAGACTTTGTCACAGTAATGTTACCTTACTTCCTCCTTTGCGCCCATCCTATTCCTATGGCCACTAGAGGTCTTTGTCATTTGAACCTATTCTTTGTTATGTTGAAAAAAAGCTAACCATGCATTAGGTTTCCTGCATAAGCAATTTACAATTTAAATTAGATGGATGTATGCACAATCTAAGGCGACAGTGTTGGACACACAATGTCATGAGGCAAAGCGAGGCTTTTGATCTGTTGGCTTTTGGTGGCACAAGTTCTTTGAGGTTGCCTCGTAGTGTAGGGGTTGTAAAAGGCTGCCTATTGTCTGTATGAGCATTGGGAGGAAGAATCTGGATGTGGGGGGTTGGAATGACTTCTCCTTGACTGCCTCCTCTATCTCTGGCGGCCGTCTAGACCAGCAGCTGAGTCTCTGTGTGTCCCTTAACTTCTTAGTGCAGGAGAGACAGACAGCCTGTCTGTGTTAGCAGGCCCTGCTCCACTCTCAGCAATGACCCTTCACATTTAGTCGTCCATAGACAGACCCTTTCTTAACCCCTCACCATTGACTCGTACCCCTGTGCCCCTCTTACCTCCACAAACACCCACATCCATACCAAGTCGCCGCTCTCATCACACTGCCTCACTCTTTCCTTTTCTGTGACAAAGTCACCCCACCCCTCTCTGTCTCCCTACCCTGTACCCTATTGTTTTGCTCTTTCTGCTTCGACTTCTCTCGCCCTTTCACTCCCTCACTCTCTTCAGGTAGCCTTCACTACATAATTAGGTGTTATTTGTCCAAATGGAGCAGGACTAGCAGTCAATGTGTATCTCTTTCTCAGATCCTTTCAATCTTTATAAAAATCTGTTATTAATTGTGTGTGATTGTCAGCTGAATTGTAGCATCTTTCAAATGTGAAGGTCGTAGCACATGCAGTTATCTTTTTTGTCTTTAAGGTAAATGATTGTTATTAGCTTTCTGGTGTTGCAGGGATGGAGAACTGAGCTAATGACTGATAGGAATCTCTTTGTTTTGCTCTTGTAACAAAATGGCTTTGGATGCGGGGGTG
>NW_019524839.1:506331-526173 GCF_002814215.2 Seriola lalandi dorsalis | reverse complement strand
GTGGGGTGGGGGGGTGCCATGTTGAGGACCAAGCGTGGCTTAGTAACAGAATGATTGACAATCAGTGGGAGAATAATCACCATGCTTTATCCAAGTCCTGCCTTTACAGGTCATTTAAAACTTTATCTGATGGACTATTAGACATCAGGCAATGGAGGGATACTAATTTGATTGCATAATTTGCATAATTATGTTTTAATAAGGAAACTCTGCACGTACAGTTGTTGAGTGATTGCAGTGCGTTCCCCTTTGTTATGCACATACATTACCCATTGCCTCTAGAAGCAGACATTTTGACAAGCACCTCTTGAAACATTTGTCTTAACAAAAGGCCACTTATCATGAGTGCATGCCTAAGTTTGACCCCGACGGGAGCAGGCTGCAGCTGGGAGGGAGTGACAGACAAGAGAGCAAGCGAGACAATTCTCTACTGGCTTCAAAACCTTGGGAAGGACTGCATTTACACCTACTGTCACACATCAAACATTTGTTCTCTGAACTTTTAGTCCCTTAGCACAGGGGACATGTCTTCGTTCTGCTATGTGATATTCATCTTTGGGAAAAAAATAAAGCTTTGGTTCAGATAAATATGTTTTCTCATTTACCTCTAGTGGCATCTATAGCTTGCAGATTGTTTGGATTTTATCATATAGCCTTAGTTTTGGGATATCCATCTACTGAGATGTCTGACACCACCCGAGCACAATGGAGGATTATGTCATCTGTGCTGCTCAAACAATTTATACTAAAAAAATTTTTTCAGAGGGGCTATTTTTTTGGTGGAAAGTACTTCTAAAGAAAAGTGTTGTTATTTGGTGGATTATTCAGAATAAGCCAGATATATTGAGCAGCCCACAAGTTCCATTCACTACCGTTTTATTGGGGCGGAAGAAAAATCTTAAAGATTGATCTCTCAAAACTTGGGGAAACAAAACAAAAACCAACTTCCCATTTAAAGTAGAATATATACTGTATATATGAGATCAAATTGTCTTAGATCACAAATTGTGTCAGTGAGATTACAGTACAGTAAGCGATGTAACGCCGCTCTGAGCTCTAAAAGTGACCACATCAATCCGAATTCGTAAAGAAAACAAAAGGATATGTGCTCTGTGAATGTGATCTTTACTCTCGCCCCCGATCACCACCAGCCACAGGCGAACAGAGGAAGATATTGTGTGCCAACCGCAGCTGCTCCGAGGAGGGGAGCCTGCTTTTCGTATTTCCCGTTCATCAGTAAGAAAGAGAATCTGACACTGGTTCCCACAAACACTGACACGTTCCTGTTCCTGTGTGAGTGTCTTTCACCCACAGCGCATACCCCACCCATGCCTCTCCCTACACTAAATTTCCTCCATTTCCCCTGGCTTGCATGCCACTCCCACTCTCATCCTCCCTTCTGCATATACCCCTGCACGTGCCCTTTTCTCTCCCTCCCTGTGGTCATCTAAACTGCCCATGCTGAGGAGTTGGAAGCATCTCTATATTTACTCCATCTCCACCCTGCTTCCACCCCGGCAGGCAGTGCTATGCATCTTTCATCCGCGGGGTTGGATGACCTATATTCTCAGTCTGGCCCCATGCAGCCATAGTTCACCGCTGCTCCGCTCTGTCCTGCTCCTCTCGCACTGGCCCCAGGCAGCAGCTGTGGGTGTGGCAGCCTGGCTGAATTAGAATGGGCACCGCAGGCGCAGACTCCCATTCAAAGCAATCCATCTTGGCTGTCTGGAGCACAGAAACAATGACAAAACAAAATCATATTGCACCGAGAAGAAAGTAGAGATGGAGGAATAGGCCAGAATACCAGTGGCATAATAAATATTTCAAAATTCTACTGTTTGGGAAGAGTTGCTCCATTAGATACTCAATGCTACTGAATATAGGTCAAAGCAGCTCTTATAGCACATGACCCAGTTTACCTGTTTTTATCCACAGCGTCATTATTGCATGCCCTAATACGGTTCAACTAATTATCACTTGTTATAAGATTTCTGTAGACTTATAAATACACAGACAGAATAGATCAAACAGAGCATAAAGATGATTCTGTAATTAAGCTAATTTGCTCATCAAGAATGCATTCGTGATTCGCTGCTTATTGTCCTTGACACATAAAGTTTGGTTTTTTTTGTTCAACAGTGAATATGCAATCACATTCCCACTAATCCAGGTCAGTAGGATGAGATTGTTCTGCATTGCTGCTGTGATAATTGCACTCCACAATACCTAATCACTGTTATTGCCGTTTGTTCTGAAATGGATCTGAATACTTTCAATTTTACACAATATTAAAAGGTACCACCCACATTGCTCACGAAGGTAACAGAGTAGGTGTAACATGAAATTCAGGAAATTTACTAAGTGAGGCTGGTGACATTTGGAAAAGTACATTAAATGCAGTATTCGTGTTACTAAATGAGACAAAACTCAAAAATCTCCCTCGGTCTTTGTTTTATTACCTGACCAACAGCCTTGGAGGAGACAGTGCCAGGTTCTGGCATCAGGGAAAGCACTGACACACACACATATACACATAATGATGCATAAGCTTAACTTGTTTATCCATATGCTAACAGGGTTTAATCATTTACTGGTAATCCACAAAAGCTGTTTAGAGGGTTTCTCTTTGTACCAGATGTCACCACACAGTCTGTGTCACCACATAATTCAATGTTTCCTGTCCATCCATCATCCATCCATCCATCATCCATCCATCAATCCATCCATCCAAAAGGTTTCCAGTGAATTCAACCATGTGGAAAACAAGGAAATCATGAAAAGTGGACACTAGATAGCACAAATGACTGCAGGCAGGCCCCATCGAAACGACTGAGCACTCAAAATAATTTAAGTGTGCACATGGGGGGACAAAATTGCTGTTCTTCAGCTGTGACCCTGATGCATTCAAAAACCATAGATGAAAATTGAATAAAATCAGTCTTCAGGACAACCACTTAAGGTTGAAATACCACATTTATTTATTCAGAATCAATGTCCACATTCACTTTCCCATACAAAGTAAAGCCATGGCACCAGCAAGAAAAAAATGATGATCAGATTCTCCTTTCCCCATGGTATGATTTGTATTGCTAATGTAGCTGCCCTCTGCAGCAGAGCTGCTGACTCACAGTCGTTCCCATACCCCTGGATCATGACCTCTCTTTGGGCTGGAGACAGGTGTCTGCCCCTTCCCCCAATGGCAAGACCCCCCGCTTGAGTGTCATACACACACAACATACACTCAGGGGCATGAATACAAACACGCAAGGCAGCTTCCGGGTCATCGGGTCACTCTGACATGCACAGGCCAAGCTGTCATGTCAGGCTTTATTAAGAGCCTGGGTGTCTGGGAGATTTAATTAGCGTGGCCTATGTGAGGTAAGTCCCATGTGCAGGCTAGGTGCTCGGGTGATGTAGGGTCTAATAATATGTCTCTGACTGGAGCACAGCCAGGGCTAAGCCATGCTTGGTTAAGGCTGAGAGCTACCAGTGACACACTGGCCTAGCTTTCCTAATTTGGATGTTTAACAGCCCACTAGTGGCCAGCCAGGGATAGCCTATAGAGTTCACCTGAGGCAAGACAAAGGCAAGATACCACCGTGGCCAGTAAAACTGTACAGTACAAGAACAGGCTCAGGTGCTTCCTATAAATATAAAAAGAAAACAACCTTGCTCCAGGATATTACACTTGTTGACAACATGCATTTGTCCTTACAAATTGCATTGTAAATCCTAAGAGGAACCGAACAATGAATGTTTAATTCCCTCACAATATGCATGACTAGCACTGTACATGATGTAGAAAGAACTTCCTCACCGAAATTACACAAGCAAAATTTAGTTATTTGGGGTTTAATTTTCCCAGGTTTTCCGTCTCAGCCCCTACAATACAATTTAGCACAACGGTGATTCTGCATTCCATGACTTTTAAGATATTCAACAGCATTGCTTCTTTACAAAAACAATGTGTCCATTACTCTGGATAATCAACAGACCTCAGTGGGGGCAGTTTTCTCATTTCACATTCCAATCCTAAACTTGACCTCAGTCCTTCTGCTTCCCTTTGTCTCATCAAACGCCATTTGGCCCTAAAGCTACACCTCAGTGCACTTCTGTTGTAACCACTGCCATACTGCTCCAACCACTGTGGTGATATTGTACAAATGAATGTGTTATTGTAGGTGATATGTCTGAGTGTGTAACACATGGCTCCCCAGAGACAACTTTGTCTTTGATGTAGCTGCCAGCCAGCTAGTTGGATGACTGATCAGCTGTTTCTGAAATGGGGACGAGAGGCTATCAGGGATTTTAGCTCCACAGCTTCAGGCAGATGGTGTTGTGTACACACGTACACACACACACACACACACACACACACACACCAGCATAGACGCACATTACAGAACCTGTTAAACACACACATATACAACATGAGTGCACAAGCATTCACTCAAACACACAGAGACAGACACACACTACCATGCTAACACACGGATCCATAGACACACAACATCTCTCTCAAGAGGCAGCAGGTCCAGCATGACTAATTAAACACACACACACACACACACACACACACAGAATGCGATGCGCCCTCTTAGACATTGTAGATTACTGTGGCAATAATTGCATTAGTGCAGTAAGTAAATTAAATGAGCGTATGCTTGCAGGCTCTGCAGCAGGACGGAGCACAGGGTTTACTCTGCTCTGCTGCAGGGAGCCCTCCCAGTCCTTGCCATGTTGTCAGCTTCTCCATTGTCACACACCATTA
Source organism: Seriola lalandi dorsalis (assembly GCF_002814215.2). Taxonomy (NCBI): domain Eukaryota; kingdom Metazoa; phylum Chordata; class Actinopteri; order Carangiformes; family Carangidae; genus Seriola; species Seriola lalandi. The sequence continues at coordinate 521,402 of NW_019524839.1, read as the reverse complement.
CCTGCAACTAGCTACCATTTCACAGACACACACCTGCACAAGCATACATACACACACACACACACACAGATATACTACCCAGGTCAGCACATGTGCGCGCACAAACACACACACACACAAACACACACACACACACACACACACACACACACACACACACACACACACACCTTTGTAGTTTGTTTTGTGAAGTTTACTGTAAATGTTCTTAACTGTGTCAAGATGTAATTCAACAGCACATGTATTATTCACAGCTCTGTGCCAACTAGCCCTTGTTTTTTCTTCTGTAGCTACTTGCAGCTTAGCGCACACCTGAGAATACTAAGTAGGCAGCCATGCAGATACAGCACAGATGGATAACACTATAGCAAACTTGCCTGCTTGTCATTATGTCCCAACATACACACACACACACACACACACACACACACACACACACACACACACACACACACACTAGCAGAAGAGCGGTAGTAAGCTTAGATAGCCAGGTGTAGGTGTTGTAAGCTCTATCTATGTCAGAATCAGGAGTCACATCACGTCAGAGGTGCTTCTGGTCACAAGCTAAGGGGCTTAGCCAGCTGGACGCCTGTGACCTGTTAAACAGCTGATAAGCCCTCACAGCATGTCACCTGGTGAGCTGTGCGCATGTCACAGACAAGATAATAAGTAAGAAAACTTTCAATTATGCAGTGTCTTTCAAAAGTCTAGGATGTGGACTCTTGCAGTCGTATGGGATTTAATACAATGCAAAATTTTATATAAAATACACGTTAATGTATTAAATTGACTTAGACTGCACAGGTGTTCATAATGCACCAACACCAGAATGCAGAATTAAGTAATTAACTAGCAATTATGAAATAAAATCATATAATTTTATGTGTTATGCAACATAATTAAATTCCGTAACTAAATATTAGCACTCGAAAATAGCCTGCGGGGAAGACATAACAGACCTGCAAATCACTTAACAGATGAAATCCAACCTAGATTAAAATAATACTGTGTGTTCATCAGCTGACTATAAGCAGGTCACTACCAAGCTAGGTTTGAGTTATCTGGATAATTATTCTGACTCAAACCCAAACCTCCGTCAGATCTGGGACATGGACTGATGTAAAGAAAAAAAAAAGAAAAAAAGTCTGAATTTATATTCTAATTTTTAAAACAACAAGCTGTAATGACTTGAAAACAGATTCAGGGCTCCTCTCAGCAAACATGTTTTTGTGTCTCTGGCGCTCAACAGGCAGAGCTGGGTACAGATATTGATTTGAAAATGGAGGCTAATGGTCAGAACTAATCAAACAGAGAGGGAACTCTCTGGATGGGGGGGGGGGGGGGGGGGGGGGCTGTGCTCAATATCAGAATGAAATCCATGTATATCCAAGGAGAAATCCATAAAGTAGGTAAGATAATGGAGCTACGCTGACAGCAGACCAAATTTCTGCTGTCACACTGAGTTGAACAGAGGTCTTGATACCATAACTGTCCGATCGCATTTAGACACGGGGATCTGGGCAAGAGACAGTGTCAATGCACATGAGCCAGAATTAGCTCAAACCAAGAAAATAGCCACAGTTACCAGCGCAGCCTGGGCTGGCATCGCTCTGAATGATCATTGTGCCATTTGATGCAGCTTGAGCGCAAAACGGTGGAATATATTTTGTCAGGAAAGCAGTTGACTCAGCACAAAGCCAAAGTGAATGAGGCGTGGCACGAGAGCTACCTTGAGTTTTTAGAGTTCATTCATGATTTCTTGTTAAAATATTTTTACACAGCAACAGGATCAAAGAGAAGGGCTGTCCTGAAAGACAAACACAGTTCAGTAGATATACTGGATTATAATATTTAGGGGAAATGATCGCTACATTTTACTAAAAACTCTATTCTCTCCACGGCCTCTCATTTACATTTTTCTTCAGGATTGTCTCCTATAGGGAGATGGGGTAATTTAATTTATGCCTCTTGTTACTGTGCTGTCTGCTCCAGTTTTGAACTGAATATGCTATTGTTGTGTGACTTTCTTCCAACTGTCTATGTCTGTGTGTGTGTGTGTGTGTGTGTGAGAGAGAGAGAGAGAGGGAGAAGCATCTGAAGGTGTCTTAATGCCTGCGGCAAACTGGCACACTCAGCAGATGGGAGAGAGACTGATCCCCTGTTTGTTGACAGTGCACTTAAATGTGCATGTTTGTGAATGTGCATGTGTGTGTGTGTGTATGTGTGTGCATATGAGTGTGCGCCTATGTGTGTAAATGTGTGAAAACTCGCATCATAAACCAGCTCCAGTGAGTAGTAAATAAATCATAAACAAGTCGCTCAATCCCAAAGACCAGTCAGATCCTCTCTCTTATTTGTGCGTGCGTGTGTGTGTGTGTGAGAAAGAGAGGGAGAGAGAGAGAGAATATACGTTCACGCTTTGCTCTTCATAAATACAGAGGTTAATACATAGATGAATTATTAACATCCACGGGTAGCATTCAATCTTCAGGAGTCAGGAAAAAAAGAGAATCTGATTGGCTGCAAGGGAAGAAAAATCCAAAGATACACACAGGTAGGTAATTTTAGATGACCGAAAATCATGCTTCTATCTGATGGAAAGACACAGCAAGTCGGGCAGATAGAGAGACGGAGACACAGTAGAGAAACAGAAAGAAATGACGTCCATCATAAAAGTTTCATAAAGCTCTCAGAACTGTGAAGGCTTCATCAAATCCAGAGAGAGGGCTCTGGCCTTCGTATGATTCCCTCCTCTTCAGGTCCTGGCATCAATTCTCTTCCTCTCTCTTTGCCTCTTTTACACGCACACAGACACACATCCAGAAGGGTTATATATGAGTGTAGATAGAATCAGCTGCAGAGTTATCATCATCTGGCTTTTCATTTACCAGGCCTATTAGCCCCATTACCCTCTCAGCCAGACCCTCTGCTTGCCCTTCTGCTCCCTTTTCACAGCAAAACCATGATTATCTTTCTGACACTCATCTATTCCAAATGTATTCAGCTGCTCCCCGCAACTCAAATACTTGGCTGAAAGTGTTCTCTGCTGGCTGACATGCTTGTTTGCTTGCTCTCTGGCTGGCTGGCTACACAGCTTGCTGGTGGCTACCTGGCCTGTTGGGTCATTTAAGGTGCCTAAATGATGAATTCCACAGTGGATGAGGAGCAGGCAGATGGCTTGGCCTCCAAACACCCCTCCATGTGAACGGAGAGGGGAGGGAGGGGATGTGAACTGACAGAGGGTCTCTGTCTTACTACGCACCAGAGCTCCGAGCGGCGTGTTGCAGAGCATGGTCCAACACACAGAGACACATAGCATACCCATACACACAAAACAGAGATTATGAATAATTATGTTCCCGAGATCCTTCATGTAGATCAAAGCAAGCTGGCACCAATTTGGTCACGTTCATTAAGAGCCATGTTTAATGCATGTCAGATATTTTGAAACAGTGTGGTATGTTAATGAAGAGCTGCATGTTTGGACTAGTGAGAGGAATACAGTTCATTATCATTCCAACATGTAAGAATCTTTGCATTGTAATCAACCTACTTCTAATGTGTTTCATTTCATATTAATCACATGTAATGCTGCCTTGTATGTTTAGTAAAGGCAACATGACCTGCTGACGTCTCCCTTGACAATAAAACTGTTAACTATGAGTCTTGCTGTGGAACCTGTAATTGTTGACAATGCGTGGCTGACACAGGTTTATGCAGCGTTATGTTTAGCACTATGTGGTTTTTTTTTTACACCACCAAGAAATACAACACGTTGGATAAATTAAGGACTATATATTTTCAGTGTGTGTCTGGCAGTGTATCTAAAGAGAATATACACACTCAATTTGCCTGAAATTAACTTTTTATTTCAGGCCAATATCCCATGAATTATGTTCATACTGGAAGATTCTGCACCTCATGATTTGTGACCGATGCCAAAATTCAGTGCCAAAGCTGAGGGTAATATGTCCTATATGAAGTAAGGCAGAAAGTTAGGGTGTAGTGAATGTCAGGTGGGGGGTTCAGCTAGTCCGAATTTTGCGTAGGAGACCGTCACAGACCAGCAAAGACAAATATCAACAAGATGCTTTGATCTGAACTGTAGTTTCCATAAGCAGTTATTAAAAACATTGGCTCTGGATGTCAATGTTCTTGTCTGGAGATAGAGTTGTTCATTTTCAGGGGTGGTTTCTCCATGCCTCCTTTGATGCAGTGTGACAGGGGTGTCAGGGGTATAACATCTGCTGTCTGCGTGCTGTGGCCAGAGGTAAGTGGGGTTGCAGTTATTACGGCAAAACCAATAAAGGCAGCAAGAGAGCGGCTAGCTAACAATAGAATAGTGAAGTTTATAGTGTTTCCAATGTGTTTCCAAAACACAGGCGTGCATCGGCACTGATTTTTCCATCGCAGATCAGGTGTGTTAAACATGCGCTTCACCTGTGCATGCATCCTGTGTAAATCCGAACCATTTCGATGTAAACAGCTCATCAAGAGGACTGACAAGTACTTGCATATGAACTTGACCATGTGAGGGGGGAGGAGACCAGGACTAAAAATAGACAATGGTGGCCTCAGGGCAGAATGTTGCATATTGTACCTTTACGTGTGCACATTTTCCTCCACAGCTCCAGAATATTCCATGTTTCCCTGAGAACAGAAGATACTGGAGAATGAGTGTTCAGGGCTCAGAAATGAAAGCAGGATGTGAACTCTGGTAGAATTCACGTACAAAACAGTGTGTGATAAGAATGTGGATGGATCACTCTTGTATTGCACAAGTAATTAAGATCCTGTGCGACACATGAAACAAACAGTCTGTTAAATCTTTAATGATAACAGGTACAGTGGTGTTGCAGAGTCTCATAAAAAATAATGACCAAGCCTTCACTGAAATGACCTACGTATATAAACATTTAATTTAGCTAAACATCGCCTGTCCCTCTCGTGGCTGAAAGTCTATCCTACAGACCAGTAAAATGCCAGAATGTCTTTTAAATGACAGGGGATTTTTTTGAAGGACAGTAATAGCCCTCTTTAATGTACAAACGGACAAGTCTGATGGAGCCTGAAGATCAATAATAAATTAAAGACTGCTCCAGCCACTTCACACTAAAATGACTCCCTGGAGGTGATGCCAACAAAGTCTCTTTATCTCTCCTAAGGAGCTAGCCCTCTTGATTTTTTCTTTGCTTCCCATAAGCTGTATGCTCTGTTAAAAACATTATAGAGTGCAATGCTTTTTAAAAAAATAAATAAATACTGTTTCAAATCAATCTGACTGATATTTGTCATGGATGCATTGACATAAGAATTATTCTGAAACGCAAAATACACAGAATCTAGCACTTCAAGAAAGTCTGACCAGCATCATGTTTTTAGCACAATTATTTCTCTACTCCTACAACAACAATATCAGGCAACACTATTCCTGGAGTTATTGAACAGAATTTCCTTTATCTCCACAAAACCAGTCAACATCACCTTTTCAAAGACGCTCCCCTGAGAAGAATACCCAGCTCCCAAAGGCGGGAGAAAACACGAGTAAATGACATACAATGGAAGACAAAGTGGTGCGTTCCTGCCCGGGGAGAGCGAGTGAGTGAATACGTGCTCAAAGAAGTGCTGCAGCTTCCCCTGAAAGAGAGTATCAATAACAATGTTGACATGACATGACATGAAGTTTATTCTTTGACAGGATGGAATGAAACTGAATAAAATTGCTTTTAAAATGGGACATTTTTAGGATCAAGATGCATCTTTTTAATGATTGAGGTTTAGTCAGATTCCTGGTGGAATTAAGGACAGATGAACTCAGCTAGTTAGTGACAGCTGACATATACTTTTGAATTCAAACTAAAAAGTAGTCATATATTGGCAAATGTTTGAAATGAATGAAAACAGTGTTTTCAGAGAACTCTATACTGCGTGATTAAAAGATGAAGGAAGAGAAAAGGGCTGATGCCGTAGCTCGGTGTTTACATCTTCAGTCACTCTAAATAAATCCCTGACTCACTACCTCCATCACTGGTGGCCACTTTCTCCTCATTCTGCTTCAATATGTTTCTCTCTCTTCCTCCTTGTTTTCAGCTGTGGCACAATGTGTTTACTTTATGCTCTTTGTGTAACTTGTCTTGGCTGCTGGCCTTCTCCCAGGTCATGTCACTCCCTAAAGATGACAACAGGCTTGCAGCGTGAGGTGGATGTGGCCAGGTGGCCAAACATGCAGGGATGAGCATCCCTGAGCAGGGCTGAGACGGGGTCTCGCTCTGTGGTTTGCCAAATTTATTACTGTGGTGTCCGGCATGTGGTCACGCCAACAGCTTATTGGTCACACGGGTCAAACAGTCCATCCCCGGCCCAGGCAAGTCACTGCCAGTTCAGCGTGCCACATCTACATGAGGCTAGAGATAAGAAGAATGACAGGGGAGGTCATTAAAACAGGAACAACATCGCTGTCTCACTCAACATGAATATGAATCATGCAGCTGACTTGGATATTTGAATGTGCAGACACACACGATTCTCAGGAGAGGAAGCCTTTGCCTGTTGCTTGACGCTTTGGCTCTCTTTTCTGGCAGGAACCATTGAAATGCAGACCGAGGGGTATGGATAATGGACTGTCCCACAGTGGAAGAGCGCTCCACACACTCTCTGCCGTTCCCTCAGACAGCCACTCCCGCTGTAGTCTGCACTACACATCCCCTCTTTTCAACCCCAGGGAGGTGCTGGCGAGTGGCCAACCATCACTGAGTGTGTCTATGACTGAATATGTGCGTGTGTGTGTTTGTGCATGTGTTTTTGTGTGGGAATGTAGGAAGCCCTTGCCAGCCAAGAGCTATGCTTATTAATGCCCTACAGACTAAGTGCTCTCCTTTTTCTCTCTTTTGCTCTCTCCTCCACTCCTCCCCTCCTCTGCCCATCTCCTTTGCTTTCTGAGTGGTCATTGCTGAGAGAAAGGGAGGTGGTGGTACTGGGGGGACGGGGTTGGGCTGCTGGAGGGAAGTATACGAACAAAGCGGAATACGGGAGGAAGTACACTTGTGGGCTTCAACAATGCTGAACCCTGCTGCTGTCTCCCAGCTGCCTCCCCTGTTTGATGCTGAGAGCGATCAATATACTCAACTCAGAGCTCAGACTACTCACACTAACCGCATACATAACCCACCAACTTTCACCATATTTATTAATAATAGCTGAAAACAGGACAACTGCCCAGCACACCCGGTTACCTCGATTCAAATGCCAATTTTACACACTGTGACGTGGATGAGTCATAAACCTTCGCACAATCTGCAGGCGCTTTCTTTTTTTTGCTTTGGTAGGATTTACCAGAGGATCCACACACACACACTGCTCGCACACTCACACACACGCATGCTTAAGTGCCTCCATAACCTTGTAACAAGTACAGAGAGCCACAGAGTTTCTGTGGTTGCCTTTGTGCTCGGGCCTAATGTTATTCTAATAGTTCATCTTACACCAGCTGAGCATGCCATAACTCTATATGAGTCTGTTCTCTGAGCGTGTGTTAAGGTGGCTGTGGAATGAGACACCTGGGACAAAGCATAAAGAGGCCCATAGCTCCTGTTTGAGAGACGGAGAGCCGAGAGACCAGAGAGACCAGAGCTAGTTTAAGCATATTTAAGGGCACCATAAAGAGAGCTGGGTCTCTTCCATCTACTTGAAATATGGTGCAGGCCAAGTCTTGTTGTTTTCCCTGGCTGGTCTTCCATCCTGTCAAAGATCTCCCTTTCCTCCACATCCATTCATATCTATCTCTTCTTTTCATCATCTTCCTCTCTTCTTCTCCGCGCTTCTCTCCTTGCAGTGGGCATGTATGGCGGCATGCCACCTCGCCCTCCGGGCGCTCTTGCCTGATTAAGGAGAAGAGGTTTTTGTGGCGATGGCATCTGGCAGGGTCAGGCCACGTATGAGAAACAATGGCGTATACATTCTGCAGCGCAGAGCAAACAGAAGAGAGGGACGCTCCTACTGGACCTTACTGAAAGAACCACATGAATGCAAACAGACCCGGCACTGCGGAGTGGACCCCCTGAATGAGGGGTCCTGTTTGATTTAATCCCAGCAATGCGCCCTGAACCTCACGCACACACAGATTTCACAGGCATTACGCGGGGCCGCTGTTTGCACTGAGGCTATAGCACAACGCAGAGAAGTAACCCACTGAGGATGCCAAAGGTTTGGATTTTCCCATGATAGCAACCACTCTCACTGGATAGAGGGTGAGTAACCAGGAAGGAATCTGTCCCTTTTCAATGGCCACTGAAAGGGGAGCTGTGAAATTGTCCGAAATTTCTCTGTGTGTAAACAGAGGACTGAGGGGGGAACCCAGGGACCCAGGCTGGGCCAGACTGAACTGCTTCCCTGGACTCTTTCTCTATCTCTCTGTCTCGTTGCCACTCCTCCCTTTTTCACTGCCTGCTCCTGTCTCAAATTAATTTTCTTTCTGTCTGTCCCCCTCCCCACTGTGAACAAGTCCCACACTGTGAGGACACAGGAGCATTTTTGCACGCTATTCTCAGATGGCATTAATTAGTTTTGAGCTTTTCTTATTGAGAGGCAGATGCTAAATGCTTAAATAATAAGCAGAGCACAGACTGTGTTTACCTCCCAAAGCAGAATATTGCCTTTTGAATAGAGACCAAAGGTGGCAGAGGGAGAAAGGGACACCTGTCTAGATGTTCAGTGTCTATTCCTGCATCTAACTTTATCCGACAGGAGCGCTCAAAAGTGCGGATTCAGTTGCTCTAGTTAAACAATTTGAGTCGTCTTCTGCTTTGAGCGAGCATGACCACACACAGGAATTTCCCTAAACTTTTTGCCGGTTGCTAGGTGACAGCTTCAGCTCCTCTGAGCACGCTGTGTGAATGAGGAGGGGGTAACTAATGTCCTCACCCAGTGACCACGCTCTCAACAGACTGCTCTTGTCCAGTTAAAAAAAACATTATGCTACTTCTTCAATACAATCAAACACACTGCAATGGGCATGATGAAAAGCACTAATACTCAACATGTGCTGTTTGATGTGTTCCAAAGTGAGAGACTCAATCTAATGGCCCTTGAACATGGGAATATCACATGAAAGTGCCGTGAAAGTGTGAAAAAAAAAAATCTATTGTAACAAGTCAAAGAACATTATTGCTTTTAAAAGCTAGAGAAAGAAATCTTCCATAGCTGCAACATATTTTCAGGTTTCCTGCTCAAATCAAATTATTTAAGAAAAATCAAGTGTTTTGTTGGTATTAGTGTTAGAACAAAAGTGGTTAACCTTATTATGCTGTTTCATAGCAAAAGACCGTTCCTAGAAAATAATTGTGAATGAGCAGCGAACAATTTCCACAATTAGCAGACTTAACTAAATTATCATTTGTTCCTTTACAAAGCGAGAAGCAGAGAAACAGGAAGGAGCACGAAGGATCATTTCTCTGACATGATGCAGCCTGTGGACGGAGGTTCAGCATGACATACCACTGTACTGCCAGAATGCTTGCTGTTTCCTCAACGACAAGATTTGGTTATTCACACACACACACACGCACACACACACACACACACACACACACACACACACACATACAGCATGTGTGCACACACATGCCACAGACATGCACTGCCTGTGAAAGAAACTTCAAGAAGTTAAAAAAAAAAAAAACAACTGGATCTTGGTGAGAGGAATAAAAATATCTCTCAGGCAGCCTGTTATATATCTGCTATCTGACTGCAGAAGCCCTCTCATCTATATTCCTGACCTGATGTTTCGCCCATTTGCTTTAAAACATACATTTGTGTCAAATGAATGACGCCATAATCAATCTCTCTGCCAATGTCAGAGCCAATGACAAAACCATCCACTGTCTCTTTTAAACTCTTACTATTTACCATCAGAGAAAGGAACTGCTAAACAACCCCCCTGCCTCATAATCTGGAGCATGGCAAGGCACCCAACCGCTCGGTTTACTCGCCCCCTTTAAATGGATTTAATTCATCTTAACGGAATAAATATGAGAGCAGAATATGAGGAATGACTCAAGAATTAGAGCTGTGCTCCGCAGCTAAATCATATTTTAGTGCACTTACAATACCTCTAAAAGCCTGGGTTGATATGTCCTCGCAGTGAGAGCAATGGCTCGCGGGACTGTGGGATAGGAGGAACAGCTTGAGACTGCTCGTTACAAACCTTTAAACCAACCTAAAATACCAGATGCTCAAGCTAAAATGCTCCTTCAAAGTGCTTCTGCCATCACTTTTTTTTGTGCCAACTGCTCAGAAGCATGCATCTGAGAAATGCAATATATATATTCTTAAGTTAAATGCACCTTGAAAAAGTGAGGACGGTAAATGCATTTTAGTTTCTTAACATGAAGTGGGCAACAATTCCAAATGACCTGCCATCCGGCTAAACTTTTGTCTGTTTCATGACATGAAGATTAAAGAGTTTTTAAATTGATGAGAAGAAAGTGACAGATCAAAATGCTCCTGGAGTCTTGAGCTGATGGCGGCTTAGTTTGTCTGCCATCTATTCCATTCGTTTATTTTGTCTAACTTGTCTGGGCCTTGTGCCAGTAATCTTTAATTCTAATGGCTTAACTCAGCTGAGGGTGTGGTGGTATGCAAATGAATTGTCTCTTCCACATGTTACATTTTCATGGCTGCACACTAGAAATGGAATTGAAGAATTGATTAGAAGCCATTTATTGCTACGCTGGCTTCTCATGACGATACTGCTCAGCTTTCATTAGGACTGTCCATTCTTGTGTGGGTGACGTCTTTGGAAAAATTGGCAAAATTGCCAAATACCCTTTGGCCATTCAAAGGTAAAGTTTTGCTCTTCCGAGTGCCAGGAAACATTTTCTGACAAAGGTTTCTTGATGTAATTAACAGTTAACAGTAAGGATGTCTCATGTAACAACAATGACGCCATTCAAATTGCTTTTTGGGTTACATTTGTCTGTATGTCATAGCAGATCTAAATAAATCAGATTTAGAATAAATACTAGAACCAGCCGTGTCGTCTCTGTAATACCTTTCGAATTCTTAAAGAGGCTCTTAAAAAAATTTTTTTTGCCATTTTCCTTTGGTAGGAAATGTCAGAAACATCTAGTGACGAACACGCACTCCTAATGGCTTAATGATGGAGCTTAACTATTCATCAGGAATGTTGAAGCGAGTAGTCATTAAATATCTCTTCACGTTCATACTGTGAGGCATTTCATTTCGAAACAGATGTAAATGCCTGTTAAAGAGAACGTTGTCATTTGAAAGAGGAGGCAGTTAAATGAAACCTTAATCACTTTACAAATCTTCATAACAACATTATTCTCATTCTCTCCACTGTAAAGATATGTTGAAATTGCCTGTGTAATGACGTGAATCCGTGATGCTTGTTTGTTGCTGCTGGGTTTAAATGCCATTGTCTGAAGAGCTAACAGGGGTTTGTCGTGATCATCTGAACTTCTCATGTGGTTGTTTAACACTCTGATCATTCTGCATTTCTTCACTGAAACATGTCCTCTGAGGGCGAGTGCGGTGGCCACATCAGCTCCACTTTAATCCAGACTCCTCCTCTAACGTCTGGTATGCTTATTTTCCTTTGCTCTTATCTGAAGAGTTGTTCTCTATAACAACATTTTTTTTAAAGGCGGGCATTAAGAGGCTTAGCGGCGGCAGTGCTTTAGCAGCCAAAAGGTCACTTTTGCAAATTGGGTTCATTAATCTTCTAGTGTATGGCAGCCCCAATGGGACACTCTTCATACACAGACGCAGATTAAAATGGGAAAAGCGCTCATAGATTAGCCTGAAAAAAGAAACTCTTGGAATGATAAAGACTCTTCAGACGAAGTTGAAACTTGGCTCTCTAAAGTCAGATTGCCAGTTTCACTCATATCAGAGAGAGAGAGAGAGAGAGAGAGAGAGAGAGTGCTGCATAGTCATAAGAGAGGGAGGATATATGAGCCTGGAGTGGAGTTTGACTGAGCTATGATTATACCATCACAGATGATTATAGTTAGGCGTTCTGTTCCTCTGACCCAGTGCATGACAGAATCTCTCACTTTCCTCGCTCCCTATCTCTTTTTCTCTCTAGATCTCTGGGTGTGTGCCAACTCTTCTACAGCACTAAAACACCTGCTCAAGCAACAAGAAGTGATATGAGCCGCTAGCTGGAGCTGCGTAGTAGAGGTAAGGATATCTTCTAACAGAGCCACGGGGCTGCACAGACCGTGCCAGGCCTGTATGTGTTACCTCGGGCGCAATGACATCACTCTGCTGAAATTTAAACCAAAAAATATAGAAAGATTGTGGAGGCCAGAAATGAGTTGAATAGATGCGACTAGAACAATGGTTCCCAACCTTTTTTTTTTTGTCTAATCGGCTCAAGTGCCCCTTCATCATACCCCACCCATCCACTTCCACGATGTTAAGTGACACTACATTGAACTGGATATTGTTACAACATTTTTGAATCCTCATTGTTTAGATAGGTTTGATAAAGTTTGCGTGCTTCCATCTGTAATGGCAGAGGCTGGACAAAACCACTTATCCATTAGTTTCAGCCATCTTCATATTTCAACTCTTAATCAATGTCTATTAGATAATATTTAAATTGTATATCTGCTTTTTTTTAGCTAAACATTCCAGCTGTTTATCCCTTCATTTTTGCTAATATTTCTGTGTTTATAAATTACTTTATCTTCTTAAATCAACCATGCATCCATTAGGCTACTTCAAGATGTCTATTTCCACTGTTTGTTGATTACTTTGAACTATTTATCTCAGCTCTTTATGAACTACTTTTAGCTAACCATTTTAAACACTCATCACTTTAAGATAAATATTTAAGTGCAATCCATTCATTTTTAGCTCTTTCAGTTGTTTATCAGTCATTTTCAACTACAAACAAACCTTTAACAAAGGGTTTATAAAACACTAAAATGTAGTTGTAGCTGTACAGCTTCTCTTATGTGGACAACTCTGTTTTACTATATTGTTTTTTTTTTAGTCTATATATTTATTTGATCGAGACAATGTAATTCAACATGGTTTCAGAACAGGGTATGAAAATGTGGTGCACAAAGACTCCTGTCCCTAGTTGGGCTTTTACATGTATAATGTAATTAAAACACTCAGTAGCAAAAACAACACATGATCATTCATTAATTATGATCATTCATTCGTCTGTTTACCAGCCTCCACTTATGGGTCCCCACTAGTGATCCGTGGACCGGGCGGACCGTGTCATAAAAATGAACATTCTGATAAACAGTGGGTGGATTGTGGGTGGCTGAAATAATGTACACGATGTGAGAAAAATAATAATTACATTCCCTAAAATGTGAATATATTTTAAGCCTAATTTTTCATTTGGCACGAATTTGACTCTGTGTTTGGACTGCTGAACTTGTTATATTTTATTATTTATTTTGGGCAGCGGCCAAACGTTATTATGAGCTTCTAAATGGTTTGTGTTCAGGAAGTACCAGAGACATTCTGAACTGTAGTGTGAATGGACTAAAAATGTTCAGGCTAATGTGGAAATACCTGTTGCCATTTTCATTTCATGAAAAAAGGAGAACTTTGACTTTAAATAACTGTTTGTTTATTTAAAACCAGCCTACTTCAGTGTGATGTGTTACCATATCATCACACGTAATATCCCACTGAGAAATTAAGATAATGTGTGATCGGGTGCAGGTTTCTAAATCGTGGAAAATAATTTGTTCGGGTGGGTGGCAGGTGGATTCTTTATGTGGATTGGGATGACATCAGAGCTGATCCACAGGTCACTATCCCCTACAGTAGGAGTTATAGCTGTTAAGGTAGCTGTAAGCAGGTCACAAGTACAAGCACTCTGAGCTATGGACAAACTCACTAGCCACAACTGCTGCTATCACACCACAAAGGAAGATTAGGTAAGACGTTAGTCATCCTTTCATTGTTCTAATATACGTAGTCCATTAAATCTTAACTGTATAATAAAAGTGAAGCACATTATCATAATATTGTAATGACTACACTTTGAAATGGATAGCTCAGGATATAAGGATGCCTATGTCTGTGCCATACTTTCAGCATGCTAATCATTGTCTTGACCCTAAGCACTCCAAGGGAAATGGCAACGACTGGCTGTGTAAATTAGATCTAGACCTACTAATAAACTTAATCAAAATTTCATTTATCCATTTTGTTTTGACAAACCATCCTCATAGTCCAGATGGCGTTGTGTGTTTTCAGTCTCTGTTCTGCCATCATGATGCTTATTAATAATTTATGTCTCATGAATGACTTATCAGCTCTTTCTCCACTCGTCTTTTCTCTCAGTTCCTTCTCTCTATGTTACGGCCTCGTGCACACTGTGGATGGCCAGCGTTGGTCCACTAAGCCCATGAAAATGCACGACTGTTCCACAGCTATAAAATTCCAACTTGGTAATAAATGGTTTGTTTTGTTATTTGTGGTAGTGCTTTTGTTAGACTGGCTATGGTCACGACACCTGGATTTTATGTGAAGCCACATTCGAGATTGTCGGCTAATGTGTTTTCTGTGCACATAATAAAACACAAGGGATTCGGGCTATGACAAGCTAGTCATCACTCACATAATGAATATTATTCTCACCTAAACATTGTCATTAAGGAGAACTTTAAAGGCTCCAATGGAACTAAACTCAGAAAGACTTCCTGTAATGATCAGCGAGGGCGCAGATGGGATTTGATGCTGCGCACCCCACCCCACATACACACAAACACACACGCACGCACCCACTTGCATTTCGAATTCGTATTTCATATTCTATCCACTGGGTGTGTAATGACGCCCGTTATTAAAGCGGGTAATTGTCTTACAGTGCTGCTGCGTTATTGGATCCAGGGGCAGTTCTGCAGACACAATCGGAGGCAACTGGATGTAAAGTCGCTGAGCAGTGAAATAGGGAGCAGGGCTGAGCAGACACAGAGAAGATGGTATCAGCATCAAAGGGAGATGCTAGCATTGTGCTGTCTGACCCTCATGAATGGCACTCTGCCCACCTGTTACCCTATCCCCCCCCCCCC